>NC_092334.1:27252500-27542500 GCF_046630445.1 Rutidosis leptorrhynchoides
ACACTTAATAATATATTTACTTATCATTTAACATAATTAACCAAGTGTATCAATATCTTAATATGATTCATATGTACCTAGTAAGACGTTGTTATAACGATAATCGTTATATATATCGTTTTCGAGTTTCTTAAATTAATAGTCTCATTTTTATGTATATAACTCATTGTTAAAATACCTAATGAGATAAATACTTATAATAAAATCATGTTAACTATATATAACCATATATATGTCATCGTATAGTTTTTACAAGTTTTAACGTTCGTGAATCACCGGTCAACTTGGGTGGTCAATTGTCTATATGAAACCTATTTCAATTAATCAAGACTTAACAAGTTTGATTGTTTAACATGTTGGAAACACTTAATCATGTAAATAACCATTTCATTTAATATATATATAAACATGGAAAAGTTCGGGTCACTACAGTACCTACCCGTTAAATAAATTTCGTCCCGAAATTTTAAGCTGTTGAAGGTGTTGACGAATCTTCTGGAAATAGATGCGGGTATTTCTTCTTCATCTGATCTTCACGCTCCCAGGTGAACTCGGGTCCTCTATGAGCATTCCATCGAACCTTAACAATTGGTATCTTGTTTTGCTTAAGTCTTTTAACCTCACGATCCATTATTTCGACGGGTTCTTCGATGAATTGAAGTTTTTCGTTGATTTGGATTTCATCTAACGGAAGAGTGAGATCTTCTTTAGCAAAACATTTCTTCAAATTCGAGACGTGGAAAGTGTTATGTACAGCAGCGAGTTGTTGAGGTAACTCAAGTCGGTAAGCTACTGGTCCGACACGATCAATAATCTTGAATGGTCCAATATACCTTGGATTTAATTTCCCTCGTTTACCAAATCGAACAACACCTTTCCAAGGTGCAACTTTAAGCATGACCATCTCTCCAATTTCAAATTCTATATCTTTTCTTTTAATGTCAGCGTAGCTCTTTTGTCGACTTTGGGCGGTTTTCAACCGTTGTTGAATTTGGATGATCTTCTCGATAGTTTCTTGTATAATCTCCGGACCCGTAATCTGTCTATCCCCC
This sequence comes from Rutidosis leptorrhynchoides, assembly GCF_046630445.1. NCBI lineage: Eukaryota > Viridiplantae > Streptophyta > Magnoliopsida > Asterales > Asteraceae > Rutidosis > Rutidosis leptorrhynchoides. The sequence continues at coordinate 27,253,553 of NC_092334.1, forward strand.
ACTTCACTCCAACAAATCGGAGACCTGCACTTTCTACCATAAAGTGCTTCAAACGGCGCCATCTCAATGCTTGAATGGTAGCTGTTGTTGTAGGAAAATTCTGCTAACGGTAGATGTCGATCCCAACTGTTTCTGAAATCAATAACACATGCTCGTAGCATGTCTTCAAGCGTTTGTATCGTCCTTTCGCTCTGCCCATCAGTTTGTGGATGATAGGCAGTACTCATGTCTAGACGAGTTCCTAATGCTTGCTGTAATGTCTACCAGAATCTTGAAATAAATCTGCCATCCCTATCAGAGATAATAGAGATTGGTATTCCATGTCTGGAGACGACTTCCTTCAAATACAGTCGTGCTAACTTCTCCATCTTGTCATCTTCTCTTATTGGCAGGAAGTGTGCTGATTTGGTGAGATGATCAACTACTACCCAAATAGTATCAAAACCACTTGCAGTCCTTGGCAATTTAGTGATAAAATCCATGGTAATATTTTCCCATTTCCATTCCGGGATTTCGGGTTGTTGAAGTAGACCTGATGGTTTCTGATGCTCAGCTTTGACCTTAGAACACGTCAAACATTCTCCTACATATTTAGCAACATCGGCTTTCATACCCGGCCACCAAAAATGTTTCTTGAGATCCTTGTACATTTTCCCCATTCCAGGATGTATTGAGTATCTGGTTTTATGAGCTTCTCTAAGTACCATTTCTCTCATATCTCTAAATTTTGGTACCCAAATCCTTTCAGCCCTATACCGGGTTCCGTCTTCCCGAATATTAAGATGCTTCTCCGATCCTTTGGGTATTTCATCCTTTAAATTTCCCTCTTTTAAAACTCCTTGTTGCGCCTCCTTTATTTGAGTAGTAAGGTTATTATGAATCATTATATTCATAGATTTTACTCGAATGGGTTCTCTGTCCTTCCTGCTCAAGGCATCGGCTACCACATTTGCCTTCCCTGGGTGGTAACGAATCTCAAAGTCATAATCATTCAACAATTCAATCCACCTACGCTGCCTCATATTCAGTTGTTTCTGATTAAATATGTGTTGAAGACTTTTGTGGTCGGTATATATAATACTTTTGACCCCATATAAGTAGTGCCTCCAAGTCTTTAATGCAAAAACAACCGCGCCTAATTCCAAATCATGCGTCGTATAATTTTGTTCGTGAATCTTCAATTGTCTAGACGCATAAGCAATCACCTTCGTTCGTTGCATTAATACACAACCGAGACCTTGCTTTGATGCATCACAATAAATCACAAAATCATCATTCCCTTCAGGCAATGACAATATAGGTGCCGTAGTTAGCTTTTTCTTCAATAACTGAAACGCTTTCTCTTGTTCATCATTCCATTCAAATTTCTTCCCTTTATGCGTTAATGCAGTCAAGGGTTTTGCTATTCTGGAAAAGTCTTGGATGAACCTTCTGTAGTAACCAGCTAGTCCTAAAAACTGGCGTATGTGTTTCGGAGTTTTCGGGGTTTCCCACTTTTCAACAGTTTCTATCTTTGCCGGATCCACCTTAATACCTTCTTTGTTCACTATGTGACCGAGGAATTGAACTTCTTCCAACCAAAATGCACACTTTGAAAACTTAGCGTACAATTCTTCCTTCCTCAATACTTCTAACACCTTTCTCAAATGTTCACCGTGTTCTTGGTCATTCTTTGAGTAAATAAGTATGTCATCAATGAAAACAATGACAAACTTGTCAAGGTATGGTCCACACACTCGGTTCATAAGGTCCATGAACACAGCTGGTGCATTAGTTAAACCAAACGGCATGACCATAAACTCGTAATGACCGTAACGTGTTCTGAAAGCAGTCTTTGGAATATCATCTTCTTTCACCCGCATTTGATGATACCCGGAACGTAAGTCAATCTTTGAATAAACAGACGAGCCTTGTAGTTGATCAAATAAGTCGTCGATTCTCGGTAGTGGGTAGCGGTTCTTGATGGTAAGTTTGTTCAGCTCTCGGTAGTCGATACACAACCTGAATGTACCATCTTTCTTCTTGACAAACAAAACAGGAGCTCCCCACGGTGATGTGCTTGGTCGAATGAAACCACGCTCTAAAAGTTCTTGTAATTGGCTTTGTAGTTCTTTCATCTCGCTGGGTGCGAGTCTGTAAGGAGCACGAGCTATTGGTGCAGCTCCTGGTACAAGATCTATTTGAAATTCAACGGATCGATGTGGGGGTAATCCCGGTAATTCTTTCGGAAATACATCGGGAAATTCTTTTGCAATGGGAACATCATTGATGCTCTTTTCTTCAGTTTGTACTTTCTCGACGTGTGCTAGAACAGCATAGCAGCCTTTTCTTATTAGTTTTTGTGCCTTCAAATTACTAATAAGATGTAGCTTCTTGTTGCCCTTTTCTCCGTACACCATTAAGGGTTTTCCTTTTTCTCGTATAATGCGAATTGCATTTTTGTAACAAACGATCTCTGCTTTCACTTCTTTCAACCAGTCCATACCGATTATCACATCAAAACTCCCTAACTCTACTGGTATCAAATCAATCTTAAATGTTTCGCTAACCAGTTTAATTTCTCGATTCCGACATATATTATCTGCTGAAATTAATTTACCATTTGCTAATTCGAGTAAAAATTTACTATCCAAAGGCGTCAATGGACAATTTAATTTAGCACAAAAATCTCTACTCATATAGCTTCTATCCGCACCCGAATCCAATAAAACGTAAGCAGATTTATTGTCAATAAGAAACGTACCCGTAACAAGCTCCGGGTCTTCCTGTGCCTCTGTCGTATTAATATTGAAAACTCTTCCGCGGCCTTGTCCATTCGTGTTCTCCTGGTTCGGGCAATTTCTAATAATGTGGCCCGGTTTTCCACATTTATAACAAACTACATTGGCATAACTTGCTCCGACACTACTTGCTCCGCCATTACTCGTTCTGACACCATTTGTTCCTTTCGTTCTATTAACCCCTGGTCCGTAGACCTCACACTTTGCTGTGCTATGACCATTTCTTTTACACTTGTTGCAAAATTTGGTGCAGAACCCCGAGTGATACTTTTCACACCTTTGGCATAGCTGCTTCTGATTGTTGTTGTTGTTGCGGTTATTATTGTTGTTGGGATGATTGTTGTAGTTGCTGTTGTTGTTGTTGTTGTTGTTGTTGTTGTTGTTGTTGTTGGGCCGTTTGTTGTAGTTGCGATTGATGTTGCGATTGTTGGGGTAATTGTTGCGATTATTGTTGTAATTGCTGTTGTTGTTGTATTGGTGATTCTTATCACCGTTTTCCTCCCACTTTCTTTTGACTTGCTTCACATTGGCCTCTTCAGCAGTCTGTTCTTTAATTCTTTCTTCAATCTGGTTCACTAGTTTGTGAGCCATTCTACATGCCTGTTGTATGGAGGCGGGCTCGTGTGAACTTATATCTTCTTGGATTCTTTCCGGTAATCCTTTCACAAACGCGTCGATCTTCTCTTCCTCATCTTCAAATGCTCCCGGACACAATAGGCACAATTCTGTGAATCGTCTTTCGTACGTGGTAATATCAAATCCTTGGGTTCGTAACCCTCTAAGTTCTGTCTTGAGCTTATTGACCTCAGTTCTGGGACGGTACTTCTCGTTCATCAAGTGCTTGAATGCTGACCACGGTAGTGCATAAGCATCATCTTGTCCCACTTGCTCTAGATAGGTATTCCACCATGTTAACGCAGAACCTGTGAAGGTATGCGTAGCGTACTTCACTTTATCCTCTTCAGTACACTTACTTATGGCAAACACCGATTCGACCTTCTCGGTCCACCGTTTCAATCCGATCGGTCCTTCGGTTCCATCAAATTCCAAAGGTTTGCAAGCAGTGAATTCTTTGTAGGTGCATCCTACACGATTTCCTGTACTGCTAGATCCAAGGTTATTGTTGGTATGTAGCGCAGCCTGTACTGCGGCTATGTTTGAAGCTAGAAAAGTACGGAATTCCTCTTCATTCATATTCACGGTGTGTCGAGTAGTCGGTGCCATTTCCTTCAAAATAGTCAAATGGAACAAGCTAATCATACAGAATATTAAGAGTAGTTAATAGTATTTCGTAGCATAATATGAACTCATTTATAAAAGCTTTTTCTTCATATTAGCGTTTTATAAGTTTAAATTCGGGTAATACCTACCCGTTAAGTTCATACTTAGTAGCTAATATACAATTCAACTACTACAATTCTATATGAAAAACTGATTATAATAATATTTCGCGTTCAAACTTTTACACAATATTTTACAAACTTACAATACCGCTTATTTTACATATAGCATGAAATATAGCACACAATAAATTTGATACAAGATGGTTGTGAAGATAATTCTAGATAGTACACAAGTCGTTCAGCAAAGGCAATAAAGACACGTAATTCATACGTCCAGAAACAAGTCATGCATTCTGGTTTTACTAGGATTACTTCCCATCCTTGGTCTTGTGGAACATAACCGTTATGGCCGTTGATAAGACAGCGTGTTGTAACGTCGTCAAAGGGACAAGGGTTACGTAATGTCCAACAGTCCCGTAACAATCTAAAAACCTCATTTCTTACCCCAATTACCGACTCCGTCACTTGTGGGAACGTTTTGTTTAATAGTTGTAGCCCGATGTTCTTGTTCTCACTTTGGTGAGAAGCGAACATTACTAATCCGTATGCATAACATGCTTCTTTATGTTGCATGTTAGCCGCTTTTTCTAAATCACGAAGTCCAATATTCGGATATATTGAGTCAAAATAATTTCTTAACCCATTGCGTAAAATAGCATTTGGGTTCCCCGCAATATATACGTCAAAGTAAACACATCGTAACTTATGGATTTCCCAATGTGATATCCCCCATCTTTCGAACGAAAGCCTTTTATAAACCAAGGCATTCTTAGAACGTTCTTCGAATTTCTTACAAACTGATCTCGCCTTAAATAGTTGTGCCGAAGAATTCTGACCGACTCTAGACAAGATTTCATTAATCATGTCTCCGGGTAGGTCTCTTAAAATATTGGGTTGTCTATCCATTTTGTGTTTTTATACTGTAAAATAGACAAGAGTTAGATTCATAAAAAAAAATACTTATTAATACAAGCAATTTTTACATATATCATAAAGCATAAGCACACTATATTACATATATTACACCACACGAATACAACTATCTTATTCCGACTCGCTTGTTTCTTCTTCTTCGGTTTTGGTTCGTTTTGCCAAGTTTCTAGGGATATATGATGTTCCCCTAATACGAGCCGTCGTTTTCCACATTGGTTTAGAAAAACCTGGTGGTTTAGAGGTTCCCGGGTCATTGTTACAACTTAAGGACTTCGGGGGTTGACGATACATATAAAGTTCATCGGGGTTGGAATTAGATTTCTTTATTTTTATGCCCTTTCCCTTATTATTTTCTTTTGCCTTTTTAAATTCAGTTGGGGTAATTTCTATAACATCATCGGAATTCTCGTCGGAATCCGATTCATCGGAGAATTGGTAATCCTCCCAATATTTTGCTTCCTTGGCGGAAACACCATTGACCATAATTAACCTTGGTCGGTTGGTTGAGGATTTTCTTTTACTTAACCGTTTTATTATTTCCCCCACCGGTTCTATTTCTTCATCCGGTTCCGATTCTTCTTCCGGTTCCGATTCTTCTTCCGGTTCCGACTCTTCTTCCGGTTCCTCTTCGGGAACTTGTGAATCAGTCCACGAATCATTCCAATTTACATTTGACTCTTCATTATTATTAGGTGAGTCAATGGGACTTGTTCTAGAGGTAGACATCTATCACATAATATCAAACGCGTTAAGAGATTAATATATCACATAATATTCACATGTTAAAAATATATAGTTTCCAACAAAATTTGTTAAGCAATCATTTTTCAAGTAAACACGATCGAAGTCCAGACTCACTAATGCATCCTAATAAACTCGATAAGACACACTAATGCAAAATTCTGGTTCTCTAAGACCAACGCTCTGATACCAACTGAAATGTCCCGTTCTTATTGATTAAAAACGTTCCATATTAATTGATTTCGTTGCGAGGTTTTGACCTCTATATGAGACGTTTTTCAAAGACTGCATTCATTTTAAAACAAAACATAACCTTTATTTCATCAATAAAGGTTTAAAAAGCTTTACGTAGAATATCAAATAATGATAATCTAAAATATCCTGTTTACACACAACCATTACATAATGGTTTACAATACAAATATGTTACAACAAAATAAGTTTCTTGAATGCAGTTTTTACACAATATCATACAAGCATGGACTCCAAATCTCGTCCCTATTTAAGTATGCGACAACGGAAGCTCTTAATAATCACCTGAGAATAAACATGCTTAAAACGTCAACAAAAAATGTTGGTGAGTTATAGGTTTAACCTATATATATCAAATCATAATAATAGACCACAAGATTTCATATTTCAATACACATCCCATACATAGAGATAAAAATCATTCATATGGTGAACACCTGGTAACCGACATTAACAAGATGCATATATAAGAATATCCCCATCATTCCGGGACACCCTTCGGATATGATATAAATTTCGAAGTACTAAAGCATCCGGTACTTTGGATGGGGTTTGTTAAGCCCAATAGATCTATCTTTAGGATTCGCGTCAATTAGGGTGTCTGTTCCCTAATTCTTAGATTACCAGACTTAATAAAAAGGGGCATATTCGATTTTGATAATTCAACCATAGAATGTAGTTTCACGTACTTGTGTCTATTTTGTAAATCATTTATAAAACCTGCATGTATTCTCATCCCAAAAATATTAGATTTTAAAAGTGGGACTATAACTCACTTTCACAGATTTTTACTTAATCGGGAAGTAAGACTTGGCCACTGGTTGATTCACGAACCTATAACAATATATACATATATATCAAAGTATGTTCAAAATATATTTACAACACTTTTAATATATTTTGATATTTTAAGTTTATTAAGTCAGCTGTCCTCGTTAGTAACCTACAACTAGTTGTCCACAGTTAGATGTACAGAAATAAATCGATAAATATTATCTTGAATCAATCCACGACCCAGTGTATACGTATCTTAGTATTGATCACAACTCAAACTATATATATTTTGGAATCAACCTCAACCCTGTATAGCTAACTCCAACATTCATATATAGAGTGTCTATGGTTGTTCCGAAATATATATAGATGTGTCGACATGATAGGTCGAAACATTGTATACGTGTCTATGGTATCTCAAGATTACATAATATACAATACAAGTTGATTAAGTTATGGTTGGAATAGATTTGTTACCAATTTTCACGTAGCTAAAATGAGAAAAATTATCCAATCTTGTTTTACCCATAACTTCTTCATTTTAAATCCGTTTTGAGTGAATCAAATTGCTATGGTTTCATATTGAACTCTATTTTATGAATCTAAACAGAAAAAGTATAGGTTTATAGTCGGAAAAATAAGTTACAAGTCGTTTTTGTAAAGGTAGTCATTTCAGTCGAAAGAACGACGTCTAGATGACCATTTTAGAAAACATACTTCCACTTTGAGTTTAACCATAATTTTTGGATATAGTTTAATGTTAATAATAAAAATCATTTTCTCATAATAACAACTTTTGAATCAAAGTTTATCATAGTTTTTAATTAACTAACCCAAAACAGCCCGCGGTGTTACTACGACGGCGTAAATCCGGTTTTACGGTGTTTTTCGTGTTTCCAGGTTTTAAATCATTAAGTTAGCATATCATATAGATATAGAACATGTGTTTAGTTGATTTTAAAAGTCAAGGTAGAAGGATTAACTTTTGTTTGCGAACAAGTTTAGAATTAACTAAACTATGTTCTAGTGATTACAGGTTTAAACCTTCGAATAAGATAGCTTTATATGTATGAATCGAATGATGTTATGAACATCATTACTACCTTAAGTTCCTTGGATAAACCTACTGGAAAAGAGAAAAATGGATCTAGCTTCAACGGATCCTTGGATGGCTCGAAGTTCTTGAAGCAGAATCATGACACGAAAATAAGTTCAAGTAAGATCATCACTTGAAATAAGATTGTTATAGTTATAGAAATTGAATCAAAGTTTGAATATGATTATTACCTTGTATTAGAATGATAACCTACTGTAAGAAACAAAGATTTCTTGAGGTTGGATGATCACCTTACAAGATTGGAAGTGAGCTTGCAAACTTGAAAGTATTCTTGATTTTATGTAACTAGAACTTGTAGAATATATGAAGAACACTTAGAACTTGAAGATAGAACTTGAGAGAGATCAATTAGATGAATAAAATTGAAGAATAGAAGTGTTTGTAGGTGTTTTTTGTCGTTGGTGTATGGATTAGATATAAAGGATATGTAATTTTGTTTTCATGTAAATAAGTCATGAATGATTACTCATATTTTTGTAATTTTATGAGATATTTCATGCTAGTTGCCAAATGATGGTTCCCACATGTGTTAGGTGACTCACATGGGCTGCTAAGAGCTGATCATTGGAGTGTATATACCAATAGTACATACATCTAAAAGCTGTGTATTGTACGAGTACGAATACGGGTGCATACGAGTAGAATTGTTGATGAAACTGAACGAGGATGTAATTGTAAGCATTTTTGTTAAGTAGAAGTATTTTGATAAGTGTATTGAAGTCTTTCAAAAGTGTATAAATACATATTAAAACACTACATGTATATACATTTTAACTGAGTCGTTAAGTCATCGTTAGTCGTTACATGTAAGTGTTGTTTTGAAACCTTTAGGTTAACGATCTTGTTAAATGTTGTTAACCCATTATTTATTATAACAAATGAGATGTTAAATTGTTATATTATCATGATATTATGATATATAATATATCTTAGTATGATGTATATACAGTTAAATGTCGTTACAACGATAATCGTTACATATATGTCTCGTTTCGAAATCATTAAGTTAGTAGTCTTATTTTTACATATGTATTTCATTGTTAATACACTTAATAATATATTTACTTATCATTTAACATAATTAACCAAGTGTATCAATATCTTAATATGATTCATATGTACCTAGTAAGACGTTGTTATAACGATAATCGTTATATATATCGTTTTCGAGTTTCTTAAATTAATAGTCTCATTTTTATGTATATAACTCATTGTTAAAATACCTAATGAGATACATACTTATAATAAAATCATGTTAACTATATATATAACCATATATATGTCATCGTATAGTTTTTACAAGTTTTAACGTTCGTGAATCACCGGTCAACTTGGGTGGTCAATTGTCTATATGAAACCTATTTCAATTAATCAAGTCTTAACAAGTTTGATTGCTTAACATGTTGGAAACACTTAATCATGTAAATAACCATTTCATTTAATATATATATAAACATGGAAAAGTTCGGGTCACTACAGTACCTACCCGTTAAATAAATTTCGTCCCGAAATTTTAAGCTGTTGAAGGTGTTGACGAATCTTCTGGAAATAGATGCGGGTATTTCTTCTTCATCTGATCTTCACGCTCCCAGGTGAACTCGGGTCCTCTACGAGCATTCCATCGAACCTTAACAATTGGTATCTTGTTTTGCTTAAGTCTTTTAACCTCACGATCCATTATTTCGACGGGTTCTTCGATGAATTGAAGTTTTTCGTTGATTTGGATTTCATCTAACGGAAGAGTGAGATCTTCTTTAGCAAAACATTTCTTCAAATTCGAGACGTGGAAAGTGTTATGTACAGCAGCGAGTTGTTGAGGTAACTCAAGTCGGTAAGCTACTGGTCCGACACGATCAATAATCTTGAATGGTCCAATATACCTTGGATTTAATTTCCCTCGTTTACCAAATCGAACAACACCTTTCCAAGGTGCAACTTTAAGCATGACCATCTCTCCAATTTCAAATTCTATATCTTTTCTTTTAATGTCAGCGTAGCTCTTTCGTTCGTTGCATTAATACACAACCGAGACCTTGCTTTGATGCGTCACAATAAATCACAAAATCATCATTCCCTTCAGGCAATGACAATATAGGTGCCGTAGTTAGCTTTTTCTTCAATAACTGAAACGCTTTCTCTTGTTCATCATTCCATTCAAATTTCTTCCCTTTATGCGTTAATGCAGTCAAGGGTTTTGCTATTATGGAAAAGTCTTGGATGAACCTTCTGTAGTAACCAGCTAGTCCTAAAAACTGGCGTATGTGTTTCGGAGTTTTCGGGGTTTCCCACTTTTCAACAGTTTCTATCTTTGCCGGATCCACCTTAATACCTTCTTTGTTCACTATGTGACCGAGGAATTGAACTTCTTCCAACCAAAATGTACACTTTGAAAACTTAGCGTACAATTCTTCCTTCCTCAATACTTCTAACACCTTTCTCAAATGTTCACCGTGTTCTTGGTCATTCTTTGAGTAAATAAGTATGTCATCAATGAAAACAATGACAAACTTGTCAAGGTATGGTCCACACACTCGGTTCATAAGGTCCATGAACACAGCTGGTGCATTAGTTAAACCAAACGGCATGACCATAAACTCGTAATGACCGTAACGTGTTCTGAAAGCAGTCTTTGGAATATCATCTTCTTTCACCCGCATTTGATGATACCCGGAACGTAAGTCAATCTTTGAATAAACAGACGAGCCTTGTAGTTGATCAAATAAGTCGTCGATTCTCGGTAGTGGGTAGCAGTTCTTGATGGTAAGTTTGTTCAACTCTCGGTAGTCGATACACAACCTGAATGTACCATCTTTCTTCTTGACAAACAAAACAGGAGCTCCCCACGGTGATGTGCTTGGTCGAATGAAACCACGCTCTAAAAGTTCTTGTAATTGGCTTTGTAGTTCTTTCATCTCGCTGGGTGCGAGTCTGTAAGGAGCACGAGCTATTGGTGCAGCTCCTGGTACAAGATCTATTTGAAATTCAACGGATCGATGTGGGGGTAATCCCGGTAATTCTTTCGGAAATACATCGGGAAATTCTTTTGCAATGGGAACATCATTGATGCTCTTTTCTTCAGTTTGTACTTTCTCGACGTGTGCTAGAACAGCATAGCAACCTTTTCTTATTAGTTTTTGTGCCTTCAAATTACTAATAAGATGTAGCTTCGTGTTGCCCTTTTCTCCGTACACCATTAAGGGTTTTCCTTTTTCTCGTATAATGCGAATTGCATTTTTGTAACAAACGATCTCTGCTTTCACTTCTTTCAACCAGTCCATACCGATTATCACATCAAAACTCCCTAACTCTACTGGTATCAAATCAATCTTAAATGTTTCGCTAACCAGTTTAATTTCTCGATTCCGACATATATTATCTGCTGAAATTAATTTACCATTTGCTAATTCGAGTAAAAATTTACTATCCAAAGGCGTCAATGGACAACTTAATTTAGCAAAAAAATCTCTACTCATATAGCTTCTATCCGCACCCGAATCAAATAAAACGTAAGCAGATTTATTGTCAATAAGAAACGTACCCGTAACAAGCTCCGGGTCTTCCTGTGCCTCTGTCGTATTAATATTGAAAACTCTTCCGCGGCCTTGTCCATTCGTGTTCTCCTGGTTCGGGCAATTTCTAATAATGTGGCCCGGTTTTCCACATTTATAACAAACTACATTGGCATAACTTGCTCCGACACTACTTGCTCCGCCATTACTCGTTCTGACACCATTTGTTCCTTTCGTTCTATTAACCCCTGGTCCGTAGACCTCACACTTCGCCGTGCTATGACCATTTCTTTTACACTTGTTGCAAAATTTGGTGCAGAACCCCGAGTGATACTTTTCACACCTTTGGCATAGCTGCTTCTGATTGTTGTTGTTGTTGCGGTTATTATTGTTGTTGGGATGATTGTTGTAGTTGCTGTTGTTGTTGTTGTTGTTGTTGTTGTTGGGCCGTTTGTTGTAGTTGCGATTGATGTTGCGATTGTTGGGGTAATTGTTGCGATTATTGTTGTAATTGCTGTTGTTGTTGTATTGGTGATTCTTATCACCGTTTTCCTCCCACTTTCTTTTGACTTGCTTCACATTGGCCTCTTCAGCAGTCTGTTCTTTAATTCTTTCTTCAATCTGGTTAACTAGTTTGTGAGCCATTCTACATGCCTGTTGTATGGAGGCGGGCTCGTGTGAACTTATATCTTCTTGGATTCTTTCCGGTAATCCTTTCACAAACGCGTCGATCTTCTCTTCCTCATCTTCAAATGCTCCCGGACACAATAGGCACAATTCTGTGAATCGTCTTTCGTACGTGGTAATATCAAATCCTTGGGTTCGTAACCCTCTAAGTTCTGTCTTGAGCTTATTGACCTCGGTTCTGGGACGGTACTTCTCGTTCATCAAGTGCTTGAATGCTGACCACGGTAGTGCATAAGCATCATCTTGTCCCACTTGCTCTAGATAGGTATTCCACCATGTTAACGCAGAACCTGTGAAGGTATGCGTAGCGTACTTCACTTTGTCCTCTTCAGTACACTTACTTATGGCAAACACCGATTCGACCTTCTCGGTCCACCGTTTCAATCCGATCGGTCCTTCGGTTCCATCAAATTCCAAAGGTTTGCAAGCAGTGAATTCTTTGTAGGTGCATCCTACACGATTTCCTGTACTGCTAGATCCAAGGTTATTGTTGGTATGTAGCGCAGCCTGTACTGCGGCTATGTTTGAAGCTAGAAAAGTACGGAATTCCTCTTCATTCATATTCACGGTGTGTCAAGTAGTCGGTGCCATTTCCTTCAAAATAGTCAAATGGAACAAGCTAATCATACAGAATATTAAGAGTAGTTAATAGTATTTCGTAGTATAATATGAACTCATTTATAAAAGCTTTTTCTTCATATTAGCGTTTTATAAGTTTAAATTCGGGTAATACCTACCCGTTAAGTTCATACTTAGTAGCTAATATACAATTCAACTACTACAATTCTATATGAAAAACTGATTATAATAATATTTCGCGTTCAAACTTTTACACAATATTTTACAAACTTACAATACCGCTTATTTTACATATAGCATGAAATATAGCACACAATAAATTTGATACAAGATGGTTGTGAAGATAATTCTAGCTAGTACACAAGTCGTTCAGCAAAGGCAATAAAGACACGTAATTCATACGTCCAGAAACAAGTCATGCATTCTGGTTTTACTAGGATTACTTCCCATCCTTGGTCTTGTGGAACATAACCGTTATGGCCGTTGATAAGACAGCGTGTTGTAACGTCGTCAAAGGGACGAGGGTTACGTAATGTCCAACAGTCCCGTAACAATCTAAAAACCTCATTTCTTACCCCAATTACCGACTCCGTCACTTGTGGGAACGTTTTGTTTAATAGTTGTAGCCCGATGTTCTTGTTCTCACTTTGGTGAGAAGCGAACATTACTAATCCGTATGCATAACATGCTTCTTTATGTTGCATGTTAGCCGCTTTTTCTAAATCACGAAGTCCAATATTCGGATATATTGAGTCAAAATAATTTCTTAACCCATTGCGTAAAATAGCATTTGGGTTCCCCGCAATATATGCGTCAAAGTAAACACATCGTAACTTATGGATTTCCCAATGTGATATCCCCCATCTTTCGAATGAAAGCCTTTTATAAACCAAGGCATTCTTAGAACGTTCTTCGAATTTCTTACAAACTGATCTCGCCTTAAATAGTTGTGCCGAAGAATTCTGACCGACTCTAGACAAGATTTCATTAATCATGTCTCCGGGTAGGTCTCTTAAAATATTGGGTTGTCTATCCATTTTGTGTTTTTATACTGTAAAATAGACAAGAGTTAGATTCATAAAAAAAAATACTTATTAATACAAGCAATTTTTACATATATCATAAAGCATAAGCACACTATATTACATATATTACACCACACGAATACAACTATCTTATTCCGACTCGCTTGTTTCTTCTTCTTCGGTTTTGGTTCGTTTTGCCAAGTTTCTAGGGATATATGATGTTCCCCTAATACGAGCCGTCGTTTTCCACATTGGTTTAGAAAAACCTGGTGGTTTAGAGGTTCCCGGGTCATTGTTACAACTTAAGGACTTCGGGGGTTGACGATACATATAAAGTTCATCGGGGTTGGAATTAGATTTCTTTATTTTTATGCCCTTTCCCTTATTATTTTCTTTTGCCTTTTTAAATTCAGTTGGGGTAATTTCTATAACATCATCGGAATTCTCGTCGGAATCCGATTCATCGGAGAATTGGTAATCCTCCCAATATTTTGCTTCCTTGGCGGAAACACCATTGACCATAATTAACCTTGGTCGGTTGGTTGAGGATTTTCTTTTACTTAACCATTTTATTATTTCCCCCACCGGTTCTATTTCTTCATCCGGTTCCGGTTTCGATTCTTCTTCCGGTTCCGACTCTTCTTCCGGTTCCTTTTCGGGAACTTGTGAATCAGTCCACGAATCATTCCAATTTACATTTGACTCTTCATTATTATTAGGTGAGTCAATGGGACTTGTTCTAGAGGTAGACATCTATCACATAATATCAAACGCGTTAAGAGATTAATATATCACATAATATTCACATGTTAAAAATATATAGTTTCCAACAAAATTTGTTAAGCAATCATTTTTCAAGTAAACACGGTCGAAGTCCAGACTCACTAATGCATCCTAATAAACTCGATAAGACACACTAATGCAAAATTCTGGTTCTCTAAGACCAACGCTCTGATACCAACTGAAATGTCCCGTTCTTATTGATTAAAAACGTTCCATATTAATTGATTTCGTTGCGAGGTTTTGACCTCTATATGAGACGTTTTTCAAAGACTGCATTCATTTTAAAACAAACCATAACCTTTATTTCATCAATAAAGGTTTAAAAAGCTTTACGTAGATTATCAAATAATGATAATCTAAAATATCCTGTTTACACACAACCATTACATAATGGTTTACAATACAAATATGTTACAACAAAATAAGTTTCTTGAATGCAGTTTTTACACAATATCATACAAGCATGGACTCCAAATCTCGTCCTTATTTAAGTATGCGACAACGGAAGCTCTTAATAATCACCTGAGAATAAACATGCTTAAAACGTCAACAAAAAATGTTGGTGAGTTATAGGTTTAACCTATATATATCAAATCATAATAATAGACCACAAGATTTCATATTTCAATACACATCCCATACATAGAGATAAAAATCATTCATATGGTGAACACCTGGTAACCGACATTAACAAGATGCATATATAAGAATATCCCCATCATTCCGGGACACCCTTCGGATATGATATAAATTTCGAAGTACTAAAGCATCCGGTACTTTGGATGGGGTTTGTTAAGCCCAATAGATCTATCTTTAGGATTCGCGTCAATTAGGGTGTCTGTTCCCTAATTCTTAGATTACCAGACTTAATAAAAAGGGGCATATTCGATTTCGATAATTCAACCATAGAATGTAGTTTCACGTACTTGTGTCTATTTTGTAAATCATTTATAAAACCTGCATGTATTCTCATCCCAAAAATATTAGATTTTAAAAGTGGGACTATAACTCACTTTCACAGATTTTTACTTCATCGGGAAGTAAGACTTGGCCACTGGTTGATTCACGAACCTATAACAATATATACATATATATCAAAGTATGTTCAAAATATATTTACAACACTTTTAATATATTTTGATGTTTTAAGTTTATTAAGTCAGCTGTCCTCGTTAGTAACCTACAACTAGTTGTCCACAGTTAGATGTACAGAAATAAATCGATAAATATTATCTTGAATCAATCCACGACCCAGTGTATACGTATCTCAGTATTGATCACAACTCAAACTATATATATTTTGGAATCAACCTCAACCCTGTATAGCTAACTCCAACATTCACATATAGAGTGTCTATGGTTGTTCCGAAATATATATAGATGTGTCGACATGATAGGTCGAAACATTGTATACGTGTCTATGGTATCTCAAGATTACATAATATACAATACAAGTTGATTAAGTTATGGTTGGAATAGATTTGTTACCAATTTTCACGTAGCTAAAATGAGAAAAATTATCCAATCTTGTTTTACCCATAACTTCTTCATTTTAAATCCGTTTTGAGTGAATCAAATTGCTATGGTTTCATATTGAACTCTATTTTATGAATCTAAACAGAAAAAGTATAGGTTTATAGTCGGAAAAATAAGTTACAAGTCGTTTTTGTAAAGGTAGTCATTTCAGTCGAAAGAACGACGTCTAGATGACCATTTTAGAAAACATACTTCCACTTTGAGTTTAACCATAATTTTTGGATATAGTTTAATGTTAATAATAAAAATCATTTTCTCAGAATAACAACTTTTGAATCAAAGTTTATCATAGTTTTTAATTAACTAACCCAAAACAGCCCGCGGTGTTACTACGACGGCGTAAATCCGGTTTTACGGTGTTTTTCGTGTTTCCAGGTTTTAAATCATTAAGTTAGCATATCATATAGATATAGAACATGTGTTTAGTTGATTTTAAAAGTCAAATTAGAAGGATTAACTTTTGTTTGCGAACAAGTTTAGAATTAACTAAACTATGTTCTAGTGATTACAGGTTTAAACCTTCGAATAAGATAGCTTTATATGTATGAATCGAATGATGTTATGAACATCATTACTACCTTAAGTTCCTTGGATAAACCTACTGGAAAAGAGAAAAATGGATCTAGCTTCAACGGATCCTTGGATGGCTCGAAGTTCTTGAAGCAGAATCATGACACGAAAATAAGTTCAAGTAAGATCATCACTTGAAATAAGATTGTTATAGTTATAGAAATTGAATCAAAGTTTGAATATGATTATTACCTTGTATTAGAATGATAACCTACTATAAGAAACAAAGATTTCTTGAGGTTGGATGATCACCTTACAAGATTGGAAGTGAGCTAGCAAACTTGAAAGTATTCTTGATTTTATGTAACTAGAACTTGTAGAATATATGAAGAACACTTAGAACTTGAAGATAGAACTTGAGAGAGATCAATTAGATGAATAAAATTGAAGAATGAAAGTGTTTGTAGGTGTTTTTTGTCGTTGGTGTATGGATTAGATATAAAGGATATGTAATTTTGTTTTCATGTAAATAAGTCATGAATGATTACTCATATTTTTGTAATTTTATGAGATATTTCATGCTAGTTGCCAAATGATGGTTCCCACATGTGTTAGGTGACTCACATGGGCTGCTAAGAGCTGATCATTGGAGTGTATATACCAATAGTACATACATCTAAAAGCTGTGTATTGTACGAGTACGAATACGGGTGCATACGAGTAGAATTGTTGATGAAACTGAACGAGGATGTAATTGTAAGCATTTTTGTTAAGTAGAAGTATTTTGATAAGTGTATTGAAGTCTTTCAAAAGTGTATAAATACATATTAAAACACTACATGTATATACATTTTAACTGAGTCGTTAAGTCATCGTTAGTCGTTACATGTAAGTGTTGTTTTGAAACCTTTAGGTTAACGATCTTGTTAAATGTTGTTAACCCATTATTTATTATAACAAATGAGATGTTAAATTGTTATATTATCATGATATTATGATATATAATATATCTTAGTATGATGTATATACAGTTAAATGTCGTTACAACGATAATCGTTACATATATGTCTCGTTTCGAAATCATTAAGTTAGTAGTCTTATTTTTACATATGTATTTCATTGTTAATACACTTAATAATATATTTACTTATCATTTAACATAATTAACCAAGTGTATCAATATCTTAATATGATTCATATGTACCTAGTAAGACGTTGTTATAACGATAATCGTTATATATATCGTTTTCGAGTTTCTTAAATTAATAGTCTCATTTTTATGTATATAACTCATTGTTAAAATACCTAATGAGATACATACTTATAATAAAATCATGTTAACTATATATATAACCATATATATGTCATCGTATAGTTTTTACAAGTTTTAACGTTCGTGAATCACCGGTCAACTTGGGTGGTCAATTGTCTATATGAAACCTATTTCAATTAATCAAGTCTTAACAAGTTTGATTGCTTAACATGTTGGAAACACTTAATCATGTAAATAACCATTTCATTTAATATATATATAAACATGGAAAAGTTCGGGTCACTACATAATCCACCCCTGTTTTGATTAGATATGAATATTAATTTACCCACTTGATCAGTTTAAATAATCAATTACCCAACCCGAATAATTAATTAAATGATTATAATAGATTCCATATGAACGTCACTAAATAGGACAACCATAATCATTATTAATTATTAGGATAATTAATTTGAAGATCGGTTCGACAGACTCCAATGAGTTGTCACTCAATTAGACAATACCCCCATCTATTAATAGTCAATAGTCCAATTTCCACAAGTGTCGGTCTTTTGCCCAAACCTTAATTATGGTACAAAATCCAATAACCCCGTCTTAATATTTAGTCAAACATCACGATTACTTCGGCTTAAATAAGCATAATAATAACTTAGTTACGAGACATTAATTTAAAAAGGAAGAACATAACTTACAGTGATTATTAATCGTGTAGCGTTACACGGATAGAGTTTCGACTTTAAAACCCGTAAAACATTCCTTACAATAACCCAATTATTATTAAACTTAAACTAAAATTAAAATTATAATTATAAATATATATATATTACATGTAAAGAGAAAGAAAGAAGAAAAGGTGTACATAAATCGATCAAATGAATTGCCTTTTATAGGCAAATATTGAATTGAAATTTTCACTTATGACCCCTTAACTATGCTCAATTAACAACTTTTTATTATTTATTATTATTCTTATTATGAATTATTTAAATATTATATTATATTCTTGTGCATAGTTGACTTGTACTTTCAGCTCCGTTGCGTCGAGCGTTGATAGTTGGCTCGGGTACCGGTTCCGGATTTTCGAACGTCCTTTCGTATAATTTAATATCTTGTACTTTGCGTTTTGTAACTTGTACTCTTGTCATTTTTAGACGTTTCTCATCAATAAATTGAACCTTTTGAATTGTATCTTGTACATTTGAGCTTTTTGGACGTTTGTGTCTTCAAATCTTCGTTTTCGCCTTTTATCTTCGCACTTATTTATTTAAACAATTACAATGAAAATATAATACAATTACATAGGAAAACCTATTATTTAGAAGGGATATTGCTATGAAATATATGTTCCTTTTTAGCCTTATCAAATATCCCCACACTTGAGCGTTGCTTGTCTTCAAGCAATACAGAACTTGAAATAAAAACATACATGAATCACTTTTTTATTCATCACACTTTGTACATTAGTGATTTTGATATGGTGGTATAAACAATGATAGTAACGATAGAACCATGGTTAAAGGTGGGTGTGTCATCCACAGTTGCTTCGGGTTTAGGTCAACGACACTTGCAATCAAATAGCCGATTTACTTTCGGTTTCCAAAGCAAAGTGCACATTTGAAAGGTGGTTTATAGTCCCACATAACTATGAAAATGTAGATCCTTAAGGAAATTGGATCTTTATGAAAACATTTGATCTTTTTGAAAATTTAATCTAGCTTTTACCCTAGGTAAGTTTTCCGGAATAACCCTTCACCGGTGTTTGCAAAATATTTTTGTGGATTGTGTGGGTTTCAGATTTGAAAATTTTAGCTCAACACTTGTGGTTTTGTGTTACCCACTTGCTAACCTTGTATTGGGAAAGCAACACGTCCAGTTTACTTGTTCCGTATATTACCTTTCGGTAAACTACCGTCCGGTTGTAAAGAAAAGCGATGAACAAGAAACTGTTAAGGCAATGTCTAATGACATGCATATGATTATGGTCTTAAAACGTGTCGGATGCTAGTACTATCCTTTGTAGGAGCAATAGTAAAGATCATCCTATGATTTTTCGGTCTGGCACAAGGTCCTGTCTCCGACCATGCTATGCAACCACCGTTTCTTACGGTTGACACCCGATTTGGTTCAGGTGACCTAATGAATTCTGATGAATTCTCAGGATTTTACGTTCAATGGTAATGAACGCATTGAAAATAGGTTTTCAGAAAACAAATCGGTTTTATTTTTGATCAAAATATTTTCTCGTTCAAGCTCGAGTTTAGATATCATTGAATTCCATGAGTTTGAATTCTCAATCTTTAAGGTCAATCTCAAGGATTGAGTAATATCAGTCTTAAAAGCTGATTTTTAATCTTTAAGGAGATTATCCTTTCTGGGGATCTGATTCATTAGTCTTATCAAGCTAATTTGCACGGTGTCCCCTCCATTGTACGAGATAAATCCTTCTCATGGTTAGGATAAATCTGACCACCTGGCGACCCTGTTTGATGCTGAGGTCCGTGGATTTCCTGCTGATTTTAGAGATGACTTTTCTAGATTTTTCGTCAACCTACAGCTGGTCTGGACGACAACTTCATGACCTAAATCAAGAAGCGCGTTTCTTTTTTGGAAGACTTTACTTTCTTTTAATGATGGAATTGATTCATCGTGTAGATCCATTTTTCTTACAGTAAATCGGGTAAACCAGTTAATTTAGTCCAAAGTAAAAGCACCTGCAATAACTTTACAAAAACATGTGATAGATAGTTTTTAATTGAATAACTTGGTACATTCTCCCCACACTTGGCTTTTTTCATGCGTCTTTTTATATCTTAATAAATAAATTCAAGCGTTTTAGTTGTTTCTCAATTTAT
The DNA here is from genome assembly GCF_046630445.1 of Rutidosis leptorrhynchoides. Lineage (NCBI taxonomy): Eukaryota > Viridiplantae > Streptophyta > Magnoliopsida > Asterales > Asteraceae > Rutidosis > Rutidosis leptorrhynchoides. The sequence continues at coordinate 27,274,250 of NC_092334.1, forward strand.
GTCCTTTCCGAGGTAACAATAATTTCGGCATTAACACCTAGTTTTATCGTTCATAAATATGTATAAACATGATTTTGAATTCATTTAGTTAAAAAATTTTAAAATTTTCATAATATTTAGAAAATAAGCCAAGTATAAACCCGAGAGAATTTATAAACCTAGCGTGTAGTCTAAAAAAACAAAAATTCTCTCGGGTTATAACGTTACAAACCAAAAACTTGATGATGTAGCGTGAGGGTACGAAATAGTATTATTTTTAATACAAAATACTACAAAATATGACACAAGTTTTATTAATTTACGGATGGGATATACCTAAACCTTGCTACAACACTATAGGCAGTGTACCTAATCGTAGAGTAGTGTAGTTTTTAGTAAGTCCGGTTCGTTCCACAGGGAGCTAGTGATTACGTACTATATTTTTATAAAACTATATTTATATAAATATATATATATATATATATATATATATATATATATATATATATATATATATATATATATATATATATATATATATATATATATATATATATATATATATATATATATATATATATAAGTAGTAATATTATTATAAAAGGTGGTTTTTTACCGTTTAATGACCGGTTTGTCGATTTTATATTTTTAAGCGTAAAGATAATTGACAATAATTAAAGTGCGTAAAATATATAAATGACGATAAATAAAATAACAATAAATAAAATTGCGATAGAATATGAAATAAAAGGATTATGCTTATTTAAACTTCCGTAATCATGATGTTTAACATTTTGATTTTAATTAATTGTTACTCGGGTTAATTGTCCTTTGTCATGGTTTATTTGATACCTATCTGGTTTTTATCCATAATAGTCCATCGGTCATAAATATAAAGTGCGAGTGTCCTCGTCAAATTACCCTTATACCCGAAGTCAAATATTCCAACTAATTATGGATTTAAACTGTGACGCAGTTATCACTTCTGTCAACAATTACACCAGTTATCACTGTATGTAATCCACCCCTGTTTTGATTAGATATGAATATTAATTTACCCACTTGATCAGTTTGAATAATCAATTACCCAACCCGAATAATTAATTAAATGATTATAATAGATTCCATATGAACGTCACTAAATAGGACAACCATAATCATTATTAATTATTAGGATAATTAATTTGAAGATAGGTTCGACAGACTCCAATGAGTTGTCACTCAATTAGACAATACCCCCCATCTGTTAATAGTCAATAGTCCAATTTCCACAAGTATCGGTCTTTTCCCAAACCTTAATTATGGTACAAAATCCAATAACCCCGTCTTAATATTTAGTCAAACATCACGATTACTTCGGCTTAAATAAGCATAATAATAACTTAGTTACGAGACATTAATTTAAAAAGGAAGAACATAACTTACAGTGATTATTAATCGTGTAGCGTTACACGGACAGAGTTTCGACTTTAAAACCCGTAAAACATTCCTTACAATAACCCAATTATTATTAAACTTAAACTAAAATTAAAATTATAATTATAAATATATATATTACATGTAAAGAGAAAGAAAGAAGAAAAGGTGTACATAAATCGATCAAATGAATTGCCTTTTATAGGCAAATATTGAATTAAAATTTTCACTTATGACCCCTTAACTATGCTCAATTAACAACTTTTTATTATTTATTATTATTCTTATTATGAATTATTTAAATATTATATTATATTCTTGTGCATAGTTGACTTGTACTTTCAGCTCCGTTGCGTCGAGCGTTGATAGTTGGCTGGGGTACCGGTTCCGGATTTTCGAACGTCCTTTCGTATAATTTAATATCTTGTACTTTGCATTTTGTAACTTGTACTCTTATCATTTTTAGACGTTTCTCATCAATAAATTGAACCTTTTGAATTGTATCTTGTACATTTGAACTTTTTGGACGTTTGTGTCTTCAAATCTTCGTTTTCGCCTTTTGTCTTCGCACTTATTTATTTAAACAATTACAATGAAAATATAATACAATTACATATGAAAACCTATTATTTAGAAGGGATATTGCTATGAAATATATGTTCCTTTTTAGCCTTATCAAATATCCCCACACTTGAGCGTTGCTTGTCCTCAAGCAATACAGAACTTGAAATAAAAACATACATGAATCACTTTTTTATTCATCACACTTTGTACATTAGTGATTTTGATATGGTGGTATAAACAATGATAGTTACGATAGAACCATGGTTAAAGGTGGGTGTGTCATCCACAGTTACCTCGGGTTTAGGTCAACGACACTTGCAATCAAATAGCCGATTTACTTTCGGTTTCCAAAGCAAAGTGTACATTTGAAAGGTGGTTTACAGTCCCACATGACTATGAAAATGTAGATCCTTAAGGAAATTGGATCTTTATGAAAACATTTGATCTTTTTGAAAATTTAATCTAGCTTTTACCCTAGGTAAGTTTTCCGGAATAACCCTTCACCGGTGTTTGCAAAATATTTTTGTGGGTTGTGTGGGTTTCAGATTTGAAAATTTTAGCTCAACACTTGTGGTTTTGTGTTACCCACTTGCTAACCTTGTATTGGGAAAGCAACACGTCCAGTTTACTTGTTCCGTATATTACCTTTCGGTAAACTACCGTCCGGTTGTAAAGGAAAGCGATGAACAAGAAACTGTTAAGGCAATGTCTAATGACATGCATATGATTATGGTCTTAAAACGTGTCGGATGCTAGTACTATCCTTTGTAGGAGTAATAGTAAAGATCATCCTATGATTTTTCGGTCTGGCACAAGGTCCTGTCTCCGACCATGCTATGCAACCACCGTTTCTTACGGTTGACACCCGATTTGGTTCAGGTGACCTAATGAATTCTGATGAATTCTCAGAATTTTACGTTCAATGGTAATGAACGCATTGAAAATAGGTTTTCAGAAAACAAATCGGTTTTATTTTTGATCAAAATATTTTCTCGTTCAAGCTCGAGTTTAGATATCATTGAATTCCATGAGTTTGAATTCTCAATCTTTAAGGTCAATCTCAAGGATTGAGTAATATCAGTCTTAAAAGCTGATTTTTAATCTTTAAGGAGATTATCCTTTCTGGGGATCTGATTCATTAGTCTTATCAAGCTAATTTGCATGGTGTCCCCTCCATTGTACGAGATAAATCGTTCTCATGGTTAGGATAAATCTGACCACCTGGCGACCCTGTTTGATGCTGAGGTCCGTGGATTTCCTGCTGATTTTAGAGATGACTTTTCTAGATTTTTTGTCAACCTACAGCTGGTCTGGACGACAACTTCATGACCTAAATCAAGAAGCGCGTTTCTTTTTCGGAAGACTTTACTTCCTTTTAATGATGGAATTGATTCATCGTGTAGATCCATTTTTCTTACAGTAAATCGGGTAAACCAGTTAATTTAGTCCAAAGTAAAAGCACCTGCAATAACTTTACAAAAACATGTGATAGATAGTTTTTAATTGAATAACTTGGTACATTCTTCCCACACTTGGCTTTTTTCATGCGTCTTTTTATATCTTAATAAATAAATTCAAGCGTTTTAGTTGTTTCTCAATTTATGTCCTTTCCGAGGTAACAATAATTTCGGCATTAACACCTAGTTTTATCGTTCATAAATATGTATAAACATGATTTTGAATTCATTTAGTTAAAAAATTTTAAAATTTTCATAATATTTAGAAAATAAGCCAAGTATAAACCCGAGAGAATTTATAACCCTTCCCTACACTTGAGATCATGCAATGCCCTCATTTGCATGAAATCAGACTATAATTATAAATTCATGAGGGTGATTAGTGTAGGAAAGTGATTAAAAATACCCAGTTTGTAATTACAAAGCTCGTCGAATGATAGATGGCGCGCCTCATCGTTCATTCCTTCATTTATTATATCACATTTGTTGTTTTGCATATTGTCGTCAAAATCAGTAGCTTTTGCTGAACTTAATGTTAGTCTTTGAAAGTGCGTTGTTTTACCCTGTTGTTTACATGATAAAATACAAACATATATACATATTTTTAAAGTTGGGTATATTACCCCACGTTCAAAAATTTATAAAATCAAATATTTTTTTTTTTTTTGCATACTTTAAATCAATAAAATTAAAAATAATGATGACAAAATTTTTCGCCCCGCCCTCGGGTAAAGTAATTTCGGCTCAACGACCTAGTCTTCAACTCACGACGAATTTTAGAAATCATTTTTTTTCAACTTAATGAAATAAAGTAAATTTTTGTTTTTAAATTCACACAAAACTTAAAAAGAAAACATATTAATTTCATATAAAACCTAAAAAACAAAAAAAATTCAGAATGGGGGGAGAAAACTAGTTCTTTAGTGTCTGCTAGTGAAAAAGATCAATCGGATTCCATTCTCGGAACTACACGAGAACAGAACAACTAACTCCAAACATCATTTTCTTTTTAGAATATTTGAATCTCCTCACACTTAGGTAGATGTGGTGTCGAAATTGTGATTAACTTCATCGTCAATTTCTCGTGGACCATAATCAACTTGCATATCTGTGACTTTTGCTTTAAGCCAGTGACCAGCTTTTTCCGTAATATCCACAAATTCAACTAGCTTCACCTTTTCTTTAGGCGACAGATTGGATACTAACCGGTTATATAACTTAAAGTTCCCCTTACTTTTAGCATCAATAACCCGTTTAAAAAGTTTCTTCATTGAACTGTTAATAACGGGGTCATTTAATTTCGTATCAACTATGGGGTTCTTTATTATCAAGTCATCATTAGGTGTTACTTCATTTTCCCCACACTTAGACGTTCTATTATTGTTAAGCATTTAGTATTTTATAACCCGAGAGAATTTTTGTTTTTTTTTTTATATTAGCGTTGCGCTTCCGGCTTTTAAGCGTTTCAACGGCAGCGCGCCAAAAATACTTGCGACAAATATTTTAAAATTTAGTCCCTGAAAATTTTGTTTTCACCTTTTGCGACGCCGTTTTTCGCGCTACTTTCTTATTTTTATTTTTCGACGCCTATTTTTCAACCTTTTATTTTTCGACCTTTTTCGACGCGTTTTTTTTTTCTTTCTTATTTCTCGCTATTCTAGTTTTAGGATAAGATTTTTATTCTACTTCTTATCTAAATTTCTTAAAATTACGAAAATTTATTTTAAGTGGTTAAATTGATAGACATCAAAATTTTCTGGTTCGTAGTAATAGTTGGATTTGTACGTGGACCGGGTTATTGGAGCCAAACAGTACTCAATTATATTGAGACCAAACGAATCCTGCCCCTCTGCTGCATCTTTTGGCTATTCGAAACGTGGGCAAAATCAGAAAAGTCTATTAATTGGATAACTTATATAATTTTTCTTTCCTTTTAAAAACTAATAGGATATTCAGTGAATGCACCGAGTAAAACGTTCACCACCTTTCATACGTTCACCACCTATAACTCGATCAAGATATCTAGCCAATATTGTCGCCGTTGATTTTTCTTTAGAATCATCATCTAGTCGGCCAAGAACTCCAACTCAAATTTCCGATAATCCATCTTTTGAACCCGACCTCACAATTGAGAATCCGGAGAATATTCAGGGACAATTCCAAGATCCAGAACCACTAATCATTCCTCCTGATCCACAAACCATTAAATCAGAATCTTCTAGTGATTCGTATTCAACAAATTCAATTATGGAAAATCTAGAACCTCTAAGTATGGAAGACCGAATGAGAGCCACCCGCACGGGCCAAGGTCACGCCATTATTAAGCCAGACATTAATGCGCCAGATTATGAAATCAAAGGACAAATCCTATACATGGTAACTAATCAGTGCCAATATAGTGGTGCGCAGAAGGAAGATCCAAACGAACATCTTCGTACGTTTAATAGGATCTGTACACTATTCAAAATCCGAGAAGTTGAGGATGAACAGATCTATCTCATGTTGTTTCCCTGGACTTTAAAGGGAGAAGCCAAAGATTGGTTAGAATCGTTACCTGAAGGGGCGATTGACACATGGGATGTTTTAGTTGAGAAATTTCTTAAAAGATTCTTTCCGGCATCTAAAGCCGTGAGACTTCAAGGAGAAATTGTTACGTTCACACAAAAGTCAAATGAAACTCTATATGAGGCGTGGACAAGATTTGGAAAGTTGTTGAGAGGATGTCCTCAACACGGTTTAGACACTTATCAAATAGTACAAATATTCTACCAAGGTGTCAACGTTGCTACACGAAAAGACATCGACATAACAGCTGGTGGTTCCATTATGAAGAAAACCTCAACTGAAGCTTACAAAATTATTGATAACACAGCCTCCCACTCTCATGAGTGGCACCAAGAGAAAGATATATATCGTTCATCTAAAGCGGCTAGAGCCGATTCTAGCCATAACTTTGATTCCGTTATCGCAAAAATAGATGCTTTCAAGAGACGAATGGAAAATATGAATAAAGATATTCAAGCAATACGAATCAGTTGTGAGCAATGCGGTGGACCACACTTAATGAAAGACTGTCACATTGAACAAACGATGGAACAACGTGAGAATGTTGTCTACATGAACCAAAGGCTGGAAAATAGTTATCAGAATAATTATCAACCACCAAGGCCAAACTTCAATCGAAATCAAAACATTCTTTACAATCCAAAAGGACCCGACAATAACTCGTATAACCAACAAGGTCCGAATAACCAACCAACTCAAAATAACACTTTCAATCAACAAAGACCTGGCTTGTATAAACCACCACAACAAACCGAAGAGAAAAAGTCAAATCTGGAAGAAGTGGTATTTAAGCTAGTTGAATCTCAAACACAATTTATTGAAACTCAAACTCAAACGAATGAGAGGTTTGATCAGTCATTTAGAACTCAACAAGCTTCTATTTTGAATCTAGAAAAACAAGTAGGTACTCTTGTTAGATTGATGAGTGAAAGGAAACAAGGAAAGCTACCGAGTAATACTGAAGTAAATCCTCGGAATGAAAATGTTAATATGGTTTCAACAAATTCTGAAAAACCAGCATCAGAAGATGGGGAGGTTTTAGATGTAAGTAACAATGAAGAAGTTACACCACCACCACCACCCGAGTATGTAAAGCCAGTGGTGGCACCATACAGACCACCCATCCCGTTTCCAAGAAAAGGAGTTGAGTATGAGCAAGTAATAGGTAATAAAGTTTGCGATACTTCTGGAAAGAAGAAGAAGAAGAATAAAAAAGTGCAAGAAACAAAAACAGTAGAAGTAAACCCGGTGAAGACAGTTCCACCAAATCCTCCACCTAGGGTAGGTGATCCGGGTGAATTTATTATTCCTTGTCTACTTAGTGACTGTGTCATGTATGATGCACTAGCAGATTTAGGTTCAAGTGTGAGTGTTATGCCTCTTTCATTATATAAGAGATTAGGTGTAGGTGAGTTAACTCCAACGGATATGAGTGTTAGACTCCTTGATCAAACCATTAAGCACCCAGTTAGAATTGCTGACAACCTACCCGTTCAAGTAGGTAATTTAACCTTTCTAGTCGAATTCATTGTCATTGACATAGAAGAGGACTCAAACGTTCCTCTAATTTTAGGTCGACCATTCTTAGCGTCCACCGGGGCGTTATTTGATGTAAGAAAGGGTAGAATGACACTTAGTAATGATGAGAAATCGATCACATTTATGATTCGAAAGTCTAAATATCCACAAACCAAAACCGTTGAACCGACAAAAACGATTGGTAAGAACCATGTTGTTTTACCAACTCCAACGGTAGTGCTTAACAATAATAAAACGCCTAAGTGTGGGGAAAATGAAGTAACACCTAATGATGACCTGATAACAAAGAACCCCGTTGTTGATACGAAATTAAATGATCCCGTTATTAATAGTTCAATGAAGAAACTTATTAAACGGATTCGCGATGCTAGAACCAAGGGGAACTCTAAGTTATGTAACCGGTTAGTATCTAATCTATCGCCTAAAGAAAAGGCGAAACTAGTTTAAATTGTGGATATTACACAGGAATCCGACCAATGGCTTAAAAAAAAAGTCACAGATATGCAAGTTGATTATGGTCCAAGAGAAATTGAAGTTAATCACAATTTCGACACCACATCTACCTAGGTGTGAGGAGATTCAAATATTCTAAAAAGAAAATGCTGTTTGGAGTTAGTTGTTCTGTTCTCGTGTAGTTCCGAGAATGGAATCCGATTGGTCTTTTCCACTAGCAGACACTAAAGAACTAGTTTTCTCCCCCCATTCTAAATTTTTTTGTTTTTTAGGTTTTTTATGAAATTAATATGTTTTCTTTTTAAGTTTTGTGTGAATTTAAAAACAAAAATTTACTTTATTTCATTAAGTTGAAAAAAATGATTTTTAAAATTCGTCGTGAGTTGAAGACTAGGTCGTTGAGCCGAAATTACTTTACCCGAGGGCGGGGCGAAAAATTTTGTCATCATTATTTTTAATTTTATTGATTTAAATTATGCAAAAAGAAAAAAATATTTGATTTTATAAGTTTTTGAACGTGGGGTAATATACCCAACTTTAAAAATATGTATATATGTTTGTATTTTATCATGTAAACAACAGGGTAAAACAACGCACTTTCAAAGACTAACATTAAGTTCAGCAAAAGCTACTGATTTTGACGACAAGATGCAAAACAACAAATGTGATATAATAAATGAAGGAATGAACGATGAGGCGCGCCATCTATCATTCGACGAGCTTTGTAATTACAAACTGGGTATTTTTAATCACTTTTCTTCACTAATCACCCTCATGAATTTATAATTATAGTCTGATTTCATGCAAATGAGGGCATTGCATGATCTCAAGTGTGGGGAAGGGTTATAAATTCTCTCGGGTTTATACTTGGCTTATTTTCTAAATATTATGAAAATTTTAAAATTTTTTAACTAAATGAATTCAAAATAATGTTTATACATATTTATGAACGATAAAACTAAACTAAAACGCTTGAATTTATTTATTAAGATATAAAAAGACGCATGAAAAAAGCCAAGTGTGGGGAGAATGTACCAAGTTATTCAATTAAAAACTATCTATCACATGTTTTTGTAAAGTTATTGCAGGTGCTTTTACTTTGGACTAAATTAACTGGTTTACCCGATTTACTGTAAGAAAGATGGATCTACACGATGAATCAATTCCATCATTAAAAGGAAGTAAAGTCTTCCGAAAAAGAAACGCGCTTCTTGATTTAGGTCATGAAGTTGACCAGCTGTAGGTTGACGAAAAATCTAGAAAAGTCATCTCTAAAATCAGCAGGAAATCCACGGACCTCAGCATTAAACAAGGTCGACATGTGGTCAGATTTATCCTAACCATGAGAAGGATTTATCTCGCACAATGGGGGGGCACCATGCAAATTAGCTTGATAAGACTAATGAATCAAATTCCTAGAAAGGATAATCTCCTTAAAGATCAAAAATCAACTTTTAAGACTGATATTACTTAATCCTAGAGATTGACCTTAAAGATTAAGAATTACAAACTCATGGAATTCAATGATATCTAAACTCGAGCTTGAACGAGAAAATATTTTGATCAAAAATAAAACCGATTTGTTTTCTGAAAACCTATTTTCAATGCGTTCATTACCATTGAACGTAAAATCCTGAGAATTCATCAGAATTCATTAGGTCACCTTAACCAAATTGGGTGTCAACCGTAAGAAACGGTGGTTGCATAGCATGGTCGGAGACAGGACCTTGTGCCAGACCGAAAAATCATAGGATGATCTTTACTATTGCTCCTACAAAGGATAGTACTAGCATCCGACACGTTTTAAGACCATAATCATATGCATGCCATTAGACATTGCCTTAACAGTTTCTTGTTCATCGCTTTCCTTTACAACCGGACGGTAGTTTACCGAAAGGTAATATACGGAACAAGTAAACTGGATGTGTTGCTTTCCTAATACATGGTTAGCAAGTGGGTAACACAAAACCACAAGTGTTGAGCTAAAATTTTCAAATCTGAAACCTACACAACCCACAAAAATATTTTGCAAACACCGGTAAAGGGTTATTTCGGAAAACTTATCTAGGGTAAAAGCTAGATTAAATTTTCAAAAAGATCAAATGTTTTCATAAAGATCCAATTTCCTTAAGGATCTACATTTTCATAGTCATGTGGGACTATAAACCATCTTTCAAATGTGCACTTTGCTTTGGAAACCGAAAGTAAATCGGCTATTTGATTGCAAGTGTCGTTGACCTAAACCCGAGGCAACTGTGGATGACACACCCACCTTTAACCATGGTTCTATCGTTACTATCATTGTTTATACCACCATATCAAAATCACTAATGTACAAAGTGTGATGAATAAAAAAGTGATTCATGTATGTTTTTATTTCAAGTTCTGTATTGCTTGAGGACAAGCAACACTCAAGTGTGGGGATATTTGATAAGGCTAAAAAGGAACATATATTTCATAGCAATATCCCTTCTAAATAATAGGTTTTCATATGTAATTGTATTATATTTTCATTATAATTGTTTAAATAAATAAGTGCGAAGACAAAAGGCGAAAACGAAGATTTGAAGACACAAACGTCCAAAAAGCTCAAATGTACAAGATACAATTCAAAAGGTTCAATTTATTGATGAGAAACGTCTAAAAATGACAAGTGTACAAGTTACAAAACGCAAAGTACAAGATATTAAATTATACGAAAGGACGTTCGAAAATCCGGAACCGGTACCCGAGCCAACTATCAACGCTCGACGCAACGGAGCTGAAAGTACAAGTCAACTATGCACAAGAATATAATATAATATTTAAATAATTCATAATAAGAATAATAATAAATAATAAAAAGTTGTTAATTGAGCATAGTTAAGGGATCATAAGTGAAAATTTCAATTCAATATTTGCCTATAAAAGGCAATTCATTTGATCGATTTATGTACACTTTTTCTTCTTTCTTTCTCTTTACATGTAATATATATATTTATAATTATAATTTTAATTTTAGTTTAAGTTTAATAATAATTGGGTTATTGTAAGGAATGTTTTACGGGTTTTAAAGTCGAAACTCTGTCCGTGTAACGCTACACGATTAATAATCACTGTAAGTTATGTTCTTTCTTTTTAAATTAATGTCTCGTAACTAAGTTATTATTATGCTTATTTAAGCCGAAGTAATCGTGATGTTTGACTAAATATTAAGACGGGGTTATTGGATTTTGTACCATAATTAAGGTTTGGGCAAAAGACCGACACTTGTGGAAATTGGACTATTGACTATTAATAGATGGGGGGTATTGTCTAATTGAGTGACAACTCATTGGAGTCTGTCGAACCTATCTTCAAATTAATTATCCTAATAATTAATAATGATTATGGTTGTCCTATTTAGTGACGTTCATATGGAATCTATTATAATCATTTAATTAATTATTCGGGTTGGGTAATTGATTATTCAAACTGATCAAGTGGATAAATTAATATTCATATCTAATCAAAACAGGGGTGGATTACATACAGTGATAACTGGTGTAATTGTTGACAGAAGTGATAACTGCGTCACAGTTTAAATCCTTAGTTAGTTGGAATATTTGACTTCGGGTATAAGGGTAATTTGACGAGGACACTCGCACTTTATATTTATGACAGATGGACTATTATGGACAAAAACCAGATAGGTATCAAATAAACCATGACAAAGGACAATTAACCCGAGTAACAATTAATTAAAATCAAAACGTTAAACATCATGATTACAGAAGTTTAAATAAGCATAATCCTTTTATTTCATATTCTATCGAAATTTTATTTATTGTTATTTTATTTATCGTCATTTATATATTTTACGCACTTTAATTATTATCGTTTATCTTTACGCTTAAAAATATAAAATCGACAAACCGGTCATTAAACGGTAAAAAACCCCTTTTTATAATAATATTACTACTTATATATATATATATATATATATATATATATATATATATATATATATATATATATATATATATATATATATATATATATATATATATATATATATATAAATAAAGTTTTATAAAAATATAGTACGTAATCACTAGCTCCCTGTGGAACGAACCGGACTTACTAAAAACTACACTACTCTACGATTAGGTACACTGCCTATAGTGTTGTAGCAAGGTTTAGGTATATCCCATCCGTAAATTAATAAAACTTGTGTCATATTTTGTAGTATTTTGTATTAAAAATAATACTACTTCGTACCCTCACGCTACATCATCAATGTACAGTTTTTATTTTTATTTTTATTTTTATTATTTTTAACCTTTTGATAATAAACGCTAATTTGTTCGCTATAAAGTATTAAATTGGTATTCAATAAAATTAGGTATGCGTAACCGAAATTATTGATATCATACAAAAATTTATTACATCACTGCGAAATTTACCGTTTATTCTTAAAGTATAAATATCTTTAATCAATCAACCCAAAATATTTCAAAAATTCATCATGAGTTAAACTAGGTTATGAAACCGAAATTACTTTACCAATAAGAGGGACATATATTTTTGATAATATTTGATTAATTAAAGTGGGATAAAAGACCAAAAAGATTTTTAATTTTTAGTTTTTACTTTGTTTTTAAAATTAATATTAAAATAATATTGTAAACTTTTTAAATCAATATATTTAAAATTGTAAATATTTAAAAAATTAATATAAGTTTATATGTATAAAAACAAAAATATAATATAAGTTTGGTGTGAATTTAAAAACAAAAATTTACTTTATTTCGTTAAGTTAAAAATATGATTTTTAAATTTCGTTGTGAGTTGAAGACTAGGTCGTTGAACCGAAATTGCTCTACCCAAAGGAGGGACGAGAACTTTTATTATCATTATTTTTAATCTTATTAAACTAAAGTATGCCAAAAACATTAAAAAACCCAAAAATCTTTACTTTTAAAACCACGCTTTGAATTGACGTATTTTAAAAATTTTGTCGAAGGACGGACTAGGACAACGATCCGAAAAGCCCTCATCCTAAAAAGAAACAAATTTTTAAAATTTTATTAATTATATGTTTTATAAAGTATAAGGTTTTATAAAAAAAAGGGCAAAATCACTGTACCCGGACGATGACATGAACTGGAACCCCTATCCAGATTGATTTAGTTCCGGTTGGTAATTTTTATGATTTTTATCTTTTTATTATTTCTATTTATTTATGTTTAAACTTATGATATTGTGATACTTTTAGTGTAATATTTAATATTTTTAATTGTTGTACTAATATTTCATATTTGATTTGAAAGTCGGATTTTAAGTCTCATTTCAAATTGCCATGCATGTTTATATTTGTATTGTATGTATATTGTCGATTGTACAAAACAGGGTAAAACAGCGCATTTTCAAAGACTGGCATTAAGTTCAGCAAAAGCTAGTACTTTTGACGACAAAACGAAAAACAAATGTGATGTTACAACAAGACGAAATGAACAAATGATGTGCACCATTTATCATTCAGCAAACAAACGCCAATATGTTTGGAAACTTTGGTAAAATTTAATCATTTTTCTACGCTAATTACCCTCAATAATTTAAATTGTTACTGATTTCTTGCAAATGAGGGCATTGCAAGACCTTAAGTATGGGAAGGGGTTAAATTCTTTCGGATTTTAAAAATTTTTGATTTAAACACTTGGTTACCATTAAAAATACTAGTAAAGTAGTAGTTGTATTAGAATCTAGTGCTCTCTGATAATAAAGAACAGCCCTAGTCTTATATACTGACTACCCAATTCTAGTAAAATTTTTCAAAATTTTCAATTAAATGAACGATAAAACTAGGTGTTAACATATCATGTTTATACATATTTATGAACGATAAAACTAGGTGTTAACACCGAAATTATTATTACCTCGGAAAGGACATAAATTGAGAAACAAACCAAAATGTTAGAATTCATTTAAAATGGAATAGAGGACAATAAAAAGGAAAATAAAAGCCAAGTGTGGGAAAATTTACCAAGTTATTTAAAACATATATCACATATTTTTGTACAAATAATTGAATATACTTTTGCTTTGAACTAATCTAAACAGTTTTTACCCAATTTAATGTAATATATTTGAAAGAAAAGATGGATCTACACGATGAATCAATTCCATCATTAAAAGGAAGTAAAGTCTTCCGAAAAAGAAACGCGCTTCTTGATTTAGGTTATGAAGTTGTCGTCCAGACCAGCTGTAGGTTGACGAAAAATCTAGAAAAGTCATCACTAAAATCAGCAGGAAATCCATGGACCTCAGCATCAAACAGGGTCGCCAAGTGGTCAGACTTATCCTAACCATGAGAGGATCTGTCTTGTAAAATGGGGAGGACGCCGTGCAAATTAGCTGGATAAGACTAATGAATCAGATCCCCAGAAAGGAAAATCTCTTTAAAGATCAAAAATCTGCTTTTAAGACTGATATTACTCAATCCTTGAGATTGACCTTAAAGATTGAGAATTACAAACTCATGAAATTCAATGATATCTAAACTCGAGCTTGAACGAGAAAATATTTTGATCAAAATTACAAACCGATTTGTTTTCTGAAAACCCATTTTCAATGCGTTCATTACCATTGAACGTAAAATCCTAGGAATTCACCTGGAGTTCATTAGGTCACCTGAACCAAATCGGGTGTCAACCGTAAGAACGGTGGTTGCATAGCATGGTCTAAGACATGACCTTGTGCCAGACCAGAAAATTATAAGGGTGAGCTTTACTATTGCTCCTACCAACGATAGTAATTGCATCCGATACGTTATAGACCATAATTAAAAGCATGTCAAGGGACATTGCCTTAACAGTTGCTTGTTCAACGCTTTCCTTTACAACCGGACGGTAGTTTACCGAAAGGTAATATACGGAGCAAGTATACTGGACGTGTTGCTTTCCTAATACCCGGTTAGCAAGTGGGTGACACAAAACCACAAGTTTTGAGCTAAAATTTTCAAATCTGAAACCCACCAAACCCACAAAAATATTTTGCAAACACCGGTGAAGGGTTATTCCGGAAAACTTATCTAGGGTAAAAGCTAGATTTAATTTTCAAAAGATCAAATATTTTCATAAAGATCCAATTTCCTTAAAGGATCTAAATTTTTATAGTCATGTGGGACTGTAAACCATAACGTTACTACCATTATTTATACCGCCGTATAGAAATCACTGATGTACAAAGTGTGAAGAATAAAGAAGTGATTCTAGTATTTTTATTTCAAGACTATATTGCTTGAGGACAAGCAACGCTCAAGTGTGGGAATATTTGATAATGCTAAAAACGAACATATATTTCATAGCATTATCCTTCAAGAAAGACAAGATTTTAGTTGCAATTGTTCTATTTACAAGTGATAATCGTTTAAATAATAAAAGGTGGAGATAAAAGATAGATTCGACGAATTGAAGACACAAACGACCAAAAAGCTTAAAAGTACAAAGTACAATCAAAGTGATTCCAATTATTGATAAGAAACGTCTCAAAATTACAAGAGTACAAGACGCGAAACGCAAAGTACAAGATATTAAATTATACGCAAGGACGTTCGAAAATCTGGAACCGGGACCAAAGTCAACTCTCAACGCTCGATGCAACGGACTAAAAATTACAAGTCAATTATGCACATAAATATAATATAATATTTAAATAATTCTTATAATTATTTATATATTATATTTATTTATTAAAAACGTCGACAAACAAGAAAACAAAGAATTTTGAGCTGTCACCTACCACCATGCGATCGCATGGCCTGGAGGCATAAAAGCCATGCGATCGCATCGCCCTAAAATCCAGGCCTGGTCCTATAAATTCGCGTGTTTTGGCTCAGTTTATATCATATATCCATCTCTCTATCTAAACGTGTGTGTATATATATATATATATATATATATATATATATATATATATATATATATTTTAATTTTAATTTTAATTTTAATTCTAATAATAAGGGTATGTTAGCGAATGTTGTAAGGGTGTAAGTCGAAATTCTGTCCGTGTAACGCTACACTATTTTTAATCATTGTAAGTTATGTTCAACCTTTTTAATATAATGTCTCGTAGCTAAGTTATTATTATGCTTATTTAATACCGAAGTAATCGTGATGTTAGACTAAATATTAAAATTGAGTAATTAGGCTTTGTACCATAATTGGGGTTTGTACAAAAGAACGACACTTGTGGAAATTAGACTATGGGCTATTAATGGGCTTTATATTTGTTTAACTAAATGATAGTTTTTAATTTTAATATAAAGATTTACAATTGGACGTACCTAGAAATAACTATATACACTCGATCGGACACGATGGGCGGGATATTTATATGTACGAATAATCGTTCATTTAACCGGACACGGAAATGAATTAATAGTCTATGGAATTATTAAAACAGGGGTAAAATGTTGTACAAGGACAATTGGCATAATTGATAACAAAGTATTAAAACCTTGGGTTACACGCAGTCGATATCCTGGTGTAATTATTAAACAAAGTATTAAGACCTTGTTATAGTTTAAGTCCCCAATTAGTTGGAATATTTGACTTCAGATATAAGGATAATTTGACGAGGACACTCGCACTTTAAATTTATGACCGATGGACTCTTATGGACAAAAACAAGACGGACATATTAAATAATCCAGGACAATGAACAATTAACCCATGAGAATAAACTAAAAATCAACAAGTCAAACATCATGATTACGGAAGTTTAAATAAGAATAATTCCTTTATTTTCATATTTAATTGCATTTCTAATTATCGCACTTTCTATTTATTGTCATTGTTTTTAATTGCACTTTTAATTACCGTACCTTTTAATTATCGCATTTTTATTTATCGCAATTTCATTATCATTATTTACTTTACGCTTTAAATTAAGTCTTTTATTTATTTAATATTTTACATTAGGTTTTAACTGCGACTAAAAGTTTTAAAATCGACAAACCGGTCATTAAACGGTAAAAACCCCCTTTTATAATAATAATATTACTTATATATATATATATATATGTATTTTTATAAGATTAAAACTAATATAGCGTTAAGCTTGTTTAAGTGTATCCCTGTGGAACGAACCTGACTTACTAAAAACTACACTACTGTACGATTAGGTACACTGCCTATAAGTGTTGTAGCTAGGTTTAGGTATATCCATTCTATAAATAAATAAATATCTTGTGTAAAATTGTATCATATTTATTGTATTTCGTTGTAAAAATAATACTATTTCCTAGTACACCTCGCACACATCAAGTATTTTTGGCGCCGCTGCCGGGGAGTATTCTGCTTAAACGCCGGAAGCGCAACGCTAATATAAAAAAAAGATTTTTATTAATTTTTAGCTTACTTTTATAAAAATATGTTTTTGTAAAAATACGTTTTAAATATTCAAAAATATAAAAAGAAAAACAAAATTTATATAGATTTTGTTAAAAATATAAGTTTTATAAAGTTTCTTTATTTTTATTTTGTAAAAAAAATAATAAGTTTTATTTACTTAATATAAATATTTTATAAAACAGAAAAACAGAAAAAAATTAAATTAAAACTCTCAGTACTGTAGCAGCCCAAGGCCTGGCCCGAAATCCTAGCTCATGCGATCGCATAAGCCCGAAGGCAAATTCTCATGCGATCACATGAGGATACCTAACGCGCCAACTGTTGACCTCGTTCAGCATTAATTACGGAGTATATTTTAATTATAATTAATTAAACCCTAATTAGGTTTAGTTTTTAATATTATTTAGTTTTACTTTTTATTTAATTTGTATTTTAAGTTTAATTAGTTTAATTAAATTATAAAATTAATAGTTTTATAAAATACATAATATAAAAATAATATTTTTATAAAAATTGTACTTTTTAAAAAACTTTAAGTATATTTTTATATTTTGTTTCTTATTATTCGTTTTAGCGTAATATTTGTATTTTTCGCTCGTATTTAGTTTCAAGTCATAGTTTTTGCCATAGTTATTTTTATTTCTAGATTTTTAGGCTTTGCCGTAAAATCCCTTAAGTGCTTTTTCTTTAGACTAAGATTTAGGTGCTTTAGAATTTTACGACGCCTTTTTATATTTTAGTACTTTTTAAGTTATTGCCGTTTTGGATATAGTATTCCATTTAAGCTTTAATATTTTTAGACGCAACTTTTAATTCTTAGATTTTAGTTCCTTTTTAAGTTTCGACGCGCTACTTTCTTATTTTTATTTTTCGACGCCTATTATTTTTCGACCTTTTATTTTTTGACCTTTTTCGACGCGCTCTTTTATTTTTCTTTCTTATTTCTTATTTCTCGCCATTCTATTTCTCTACTCATATAGCTTCTATCCGCACCCGAATCAAATAAAACGTAAGTAGATTTATTGTCAATAAGAAACGTACCCGTAACAAGCTCCAGGTCTTCCTGTGCCTCTGCCGCATTAATATTGAAAACTCTTCTGCGGCCTTGTCCATTCGTGTTCTCCTGGTTCGGGCAATTTCTAATAATGTGGCCCGGTTTTCCACATTTATAACAAACTACATTGGCATAACTTGCTCCGACACTACTTGCTCCGCCATTACTCGTTCCGACACCATTTGTTCCTTTCGTTCTGTTAACCCCTGGTCCGTAGACCTCACACTTCACCGCGCTATGACCATTTCTTTTACACTTGTTGCAAAATTTGGTGCAGAACCCCGAGTGATACTTTTCACACCTTTGGCATAGCTGCTTCTGATTGTTGTTGTTGCTGCGGTTGTTATTATTGTTGGGATGATTGTTGTAGTTGTTGTTGTTGTTGTTGTTGTTGTTGTTGTTGTTGTTGTTGTTGTTGTGCCGTTTGTTGTAGTTGCGATTGATGTTGTGATTGTTGGGATAGTTGTTGTTGTTTTGGTGACTCTTATCACCGTTTTCCTCCCACTTTCTTTTGACTAACTTCACGTTGGCCTCTTCGGCCGCCTGTTCTTTAATTCTTCCCTCAATCTGGTTCTCTAGTTTGTGAGCCATTCTACATGCCTTTTGTATGGAGGCAGGCTCGTGTGAACTTATATCTTCTTGGATTCTCTCCGGTAACCCTTTCACAAACGCGTCGATCTTCTCTTCCTCATCTTCGAACACTCTCGGACACAATAGGCACAATTCTGTGAATCGTCTTTCATACGAAGTAATATCGAATCCCTGTGTTCGTAACCCTCTAAGTTCTAACTTGAGCTTATTGACCTCGGTTCTGGGACGGTACTTCTCGTTCATCAAGTGCTTGAATGCTGACCACAGTAGCACGTAAGCAGCATCTTGTTCCACTAGCTCTAGATAGGTATTCCACCATGTTAACGCAATACCTGTGAAGGTATGCGTAGCGTACTTCACTTTGTCTCCTTCAGCACACTTACTTATGGCAAACACCGATTCAACTTTCTCGGTCCACCGTTTTAATCCGATTGGTCCTTCGGTCCCATCAAATTCTGAAGGTTTGTAGGTAGTGAATTCCTTGTAGGAGCATCCTACACGATTTCTTGCGCCGTTAGCTGTATTGCTAGATTTAAAGTTATTGTTAGTATGTAGCGCGGCCTGTACTGCGGCTATGTTTGAAGCAAGAAAGGCACGAAATTCCTCTTCGCTCATATTCAAGGTGTGTCGAGTAGTCGGTGCCATTTCCTTCAAAATAGTCAAATGAAACAATTTAATTATACAGAATATTAAGAGTAGTCAATAGTATCTCGTAGCATAATATGAACTCATTTATAAAAGCTTTTTCTTCATATTAGCGTTTTATAAGTTTAAATTCGGGTACTACCTACCCGTTAAGTTCATACTTAGTAGCTAATATACAATTCAACTACTACAATTCCATATGAAAGCCTGATTATAATAATATATCACATACAAATATTCTTCAAACTTACAACTTCGCTATATTACATATAACATGAAATATAGTACACTATGATACAGGACAGTTTTGAAGATAAATCTAGTTAATACGCAAGTTGTTCAGCAAAGGAAATAAAGACACGTAATTCATAAGTCCAGAAACAAGTCATGCATTCTAGTTTTACTAAGACGACTTCCCATCCTTGGTCTTGTGGAAAATAACCGTTATGACCATTGGCTAGGCAGGATGTTGTAATGTCGTCAAAAGAACGAGGGTTTCGTAATGTGCAACAGCCCCGTAATAATCTAAAAACCTTGTTTCTCACCCCAACTACTGAATCTGTCACTTGTGGGAAGGTTTTATTTAAAAGTTTTAATCCGATGTTCTTTTTCTCACTTTGGTAAGAAGCGAACATCACTAACTCGTAAGCATAACATGCTTCTTTATGTTGCATGTTAGAAGCTCTTTCTAATTCACGAAATCTTATGTTGGGATATGTTGAGTCAAAATAGGTTCTTAACCCGTAGCGTAAAATTACATTTGGGTTCCTTGCATTTAACGCTTTAAAAAAACACAGCGTAACTTACGGTCTCCTCAATGTGATATACCCCACCTATCAAAGGAAAGCCTTTTATAAACTAAGGCATTTCTGGAAAGTCTTTCAAATGTTTGACAAGTTAATTTCGCCATAATTAAATGTGCTGATGAATTCTGACCGACTCTAGACAAGATTTCCTCAATCATATCCTCTGGTAGGTCTTCTAAAATATTCGGTTGTCTACCCTTAACGTCCATTTTGTTTTTATACTGTAAAATAGACAAGGATTAGATTCGTAATAACAAACAATACAAGAAATTTTTACATAGAACATAAAAGTACAAGCACACTACAATACATTTATTACACAACATGCTCACACCCCTCTAATCTGAATCACTGGTTTCTTCTTCTTCGGACTTGGTTCTTTTTCCTAATATTCTAGGCATATATGATGTTCCTCTAATACGAGTCGTCATTTTCCACATTGGTTTAGAAAAACCTGGTGGTTTAGAGGTTCCCGGGTTATTGTCACGATATTGAAAATACGGGTGTTGACGGTACATATAAAGTTCATCGGGGTCGGAATCAGATTTCTCTATTTTGATGTCTTTTCCCTTATAGCATCATCGGAATCCTCATCAGGATCCGATTCATCGGTAAATTGGTAATTTTTCCAATATTTTGCTTCCTTAGCAGAAACACCATTGACCATTATTAACTTTGGTCCATTGGTTGAGGATTTTCTTTTATTTGACCGGTTTTCTGTGGTTCCTACTATTCCCCCCACCGGAACCTCTTCTTCTTCCGGTTCCTCTTCTTCCGGTTTCTCTTCTTTCGGTTCCGTTTCCTCTTCTTCCGGTTCTTCGGAGACTTGTGAATCTTGCCAATATATATTCGACTCTTCGTTATTATTAGGTGAGTCAATGGGATTTATGCTAGAGGTAGACATCTATCACACAATATCAAATATGTTAAGAGATTAATATATCACATAATATTTACATGTTAATAATATATAGTTTCCAACAAAAGTGTTAAGCAATCGTTTTTAAAGAAAACACGGTCGAAGTCCAGACTCACTAATGTATCCTAACAAACTCGATAAGACACACTAATGCAAATTTCTGGTTCTCTAAGACCAACGCTCTGATACCAACTGAAATGTCCCATTCATATTGATTATAAACGTTCCATATTAATTGATTTCGTTGCGAGGTTTTGACCTTTATATGAGATGTTTTTTAGAGACTGCATTCATTTTTAAAACAACCATAACCTTTATTTTATCAATAAAGGTTTTAAAAGCGTTACGTAGATTATCAAATAATGATAATCTAAAATATACTGTTTACACACGACCATTACATAATGGTTTACAATAGAAATATATTACATCGACATATGTTTCTTGAATGCAGTTTTTACACAATATCATACAAACATGGACTCCAAATCTTGTCCTTATTTTAGTATGCAACAGCGGAAGCTCTTAATATTCACCTGAGAATAAACATGCTTTAAATGTCAACAAAAATGTTGGTGAGTTATAGGTTTAACCTATATATATCAAATCGTAACAATAGACCACAAGATTTCATATTTCAATACACATCTCATACATAAAGATAAAAATCATTCATATGGTGAACACCTGGTAACCGACATTAACAAGATGCATATATAAGAATATCCCCATCATTCCGGGACACCCTTCAGATATGATATAAATTTCGAAGTACTAAAGCATCCGGTACTTTGGATGGGGTTTGTTAGGCCCAATAGATCTATCTTTAGGATTCGCGTCAATTAGGGTGTCTGTTCCCTAATTCTTAGATTACCAGACTTAATAAAAAGGGGCATATTCGATTTCGATAATTCAACCATAGAATGTAGTTTCACGTACTTGTGTCTATTTTGTAAATCATTTATAAAACCTGCATGTATTCTCATCCCAAAAATATTAGATTTTAAAAGTGGAACTATAACTCACTTTCACAGATATTTCCTTCCTCGAAAATAAGATTTAGCCACGGATCGATTCACGAACCTATACAAATATGTACATATATATCAAAGTATGATCAAAATATAATTACAACCACTTTTATTATGTTTTAAAGATTCGAGTGTATTAAGTCAGCTGTCCTCGTTAGTAACCTACAACTAGTTGTCCACAGTTAGATGTACAGAAATATATCGATATATATTATCTTGAATCAATCCACGACCCAGTGTATACACATCTCAGGCTAGATCACAACTCAAAGTATATATATTTTTGGAATCAACCTCAACCCTGTATAGCTAACTCCAACATTACTGCATATAGAGTGTCTATGGTTGTTCCAAATAATATAATAACATGGGTCGATATGATATGTCAAAACATTTGCATACGTGTCTATGGTATCCCAAGATTACATAATATATTAGAATACATGTATAATACAATATAAGTTAGCTAGGATATGATTTGTATAGATTTGTTAAACATTTCCCGTAGCTAAAAAGATCAAAAATATCCAATCTTGTTTTACCCATAACTTCTTCATTTTAAATCCGTTTTGAGTGAATCAAATTGGTATGGTTTCATATTGAACTCTAATTTAAGAATCCAAACAGAAAAAGTATAGGTTTATAGTCGGAAATTTAAGTTACATGTCAATTACTAAAGAGGTAGTCATTTCCGTCGAAAGAACGACATCTTGATGACCATTTTGAAAAACATACTTTCACTTTGAGTTTAACCAAGATTTTTGGATATAGTTTTATGTTCATATGAAAAATCATTTTCGCAGAAGAACAACTTTTAAATCAATGTTTACCATATTTTTTAATTATCCAAACCAAAACAGCCCCCGGTTTCACTACGATGGCGTATATCCGATTTTATGGTGTTCATCGTGTTTCCAAGTTTTAAATCATTAAGTTAGCATATCATATTGATATAGAACATGTGTTTAGTTGATTTTAAAAGTCAAGTTAGAAAGATTAACTTTTGTTTGCGAACAAGTTTGGAATTAACTAAACTATGTTCTAGTGATTACAAGTTTAAACCTTCGAATAAGATAGCTTTATATGTATGAATCGAATGATGTTATGAACATCATTACTACCTCAAGTTTTCTGGATAAAACTACTAGAAATAAGAAAAATGGATCTAGCTTCAAAGGATCCTTGGATGGCATGAAAGTTCTTGAAGCAGAAACATGACACGAAAACAGTTCAAGTAAGATTTTCACTCGAAATAAGATTGTTATATTTGTAGAAATTGAATCAAAGTTTGAATATGAATATTATCTTGAATTAGAAAGATAACCTACTATAAATAACAAAGGTTCCTTGATCTTAGATGATTACTTGGAATGGATTAGAAAGCTTGGAAGTAAACTTGCAAACTTGGTAGTATTCTTGATTTTTATGAAATTATACTTATGGAATTTATGAAGAACACTTAGAACTTGAAGATGGAACTTGAGAGAGATCAATTAGATGAAGAAAATTGAAGAATGAAAGTGTTTGTAGGTGTTTTTGGTCGTTGGTATATGGATTAGATATAAAGGATATGTAATTTTGTTTTTACATATGTAGTTCATTGTTAACACACTTAATGATATATTTAAATATCATTTTATCATGTTATATATAGTGTATCAATATCTTAATATAATACATATGTATTTAGTAGACGTTATCATAACGATAATCGTTATATATATTATTTTGAGTTTCTTAACTTAGTAATCTCATTTCTTATGTATATCACACATTGTTAATATATTTAGTGAGATACTTACTCATCATAATCTCATATCAACCATATATATATATGTCTATATATACCACAACATGTAGTTTTTACAATTTTTAAACGTTCGTGAATCGCCGGTCAACTTGGGTGATCAATTGTCTATATGAAACTTATTTCATTTAATCAAGTCTTAACAAGTTTGATTACTTAACACGTTGGAAATATTTAGTCATGTATATATCAATCTCAATTAATATATATAAACATGGAAAAGTTCGGGTCACTACAGTATTATTATCTGAATCGTTATTATTGTTATAGGTTCGTGAATCCAAGGACGACGGTCATATTTTTAATAAGTTGAAAACTTATTATTAATATACTTTTACTACTGTGAGTATATAGTCCCATTTTTAAACTCTACAAATATTTTGGGATGAGAATACATGCATTTTATGTTTTACGCCATAGACACAAGTACTTAAACTATATTCTACGTTGAGTTATACCACTTTGCATATCTTCCCTAATAGCTTGGTAACTAATATTTACATGTTGTAAGAACATATATACGCGAATCCTATTGATAGATCTATCGGGTTTGACAACCCCAACCTGGCTAGTCGCTCTAGTATCGTAAACGGTTGCATAGTACTTCGTTTTTACTACACTTGGTATATGATAGTTATGCGAGGTGTATATAAAATAGCCATTAATTTTAGCAGGAAATACTATTAAATACGATACAATTTTACACAAGATATTTATTTATTTAGAGAATGGATATACTTAAACCTTACTACAACACTTATAGGCAGTGTACCTAATCGTACAGTAGTGTAGTTTTTAGTAAGTCCGGTTCGTTCCACCGGGAAAATCTTTAAACAAAGCTTAACGCTATATTAGTTTACTTTTATAAAAATACAAATATATATATAAGTAATATTATTATTATAAAGGGGGGTTTTTACCGTTTAATGACCGGTTTGTCGATTTTAAAACTTTAGTCGCAGTTAAAACCAAATGTAAAATAATAAATAAAAGACTTAATTTAAAGCGTAAAGTAAATAACGATAATGAAATTGTGATTAATAAAAATGCGATAAAATAAACTTGCGATAATTAAAAAGTACGATAATTAAAAGTGCAATTAAATACAATAACAATAAAAATGCGATAATTAGAAGTGCAATTAAATATAAAATAAAGGAAATTAAATATGAAATAAAAGAATTATGCTTATTTAAACTTCCGTAATCATGATGGTTGACGTGTTGATTTTAGTTTTATGCCCATGGGTTAATTGTCCTTTGTCCTGGATTATTTAATATGTCCGTCTGGTTTTTGTCCATAACAGTCCATCAGTCATAAATATAAAGTGCGAGTGTCCTCGTCAAATTATCCTTATACCCGAAGTTAAATATTCCAACTAATTGGGGACTTAAACTGTAACAAGATTTTAATACTTTGTTTAATAATTACACCAGGATGTCGACTGAGTGTAACCCAAGGTTTTAATATTTTGTTATCAATTATACCAAGTGTCCTTGTACATAATTTCACCCCTGTTTTAATTATTCTAGTGGCTATTAATCCATTCCCGTGTCCGGTTAAATGAACGATTATTCGTACATATAAATACCCCGCCCATCGTGTCCGATCGAGTGTATATGGTAATTTATAGGGACGCCTAATTGTAAATCTTTATATTAACATTAACAAACTATCATTTAGTTAAACAAATATAAAACCCATTAATAGCCCATAGTCTAATTTCCACAAGTGTCGTTCTTTTGTCCAAACCCCAATTATGGTACAAAGCCCAATTACCCAATTTTAGTAATTAGCCCAACATCATGATTACTTCGTTTTAAATAAGCATAATAATAACTTAGCTACGAGACATTAAATTAAAAAGGTTGAACATAACTTACAATGATTAAAAATAGCATAGCGTTACACGGACAGAATTTCGACTTACACTCTTACAATATTCGCTAACATACCCTTATTATTAGGATTAAAATTAAAATTAAAATTAAAATATAAATATAAATATTTACGTATAGATATAGAGAGGATGGATATATGAGTGTTTTTTGCGATCAGAATTCGTTAGCTTTTATAGGGAGTTTCAGAATTTGGGGCTCCGCGACTCGCGGCCCTTTTTGCCTTCAAACTCCGCGAGTCGCAGAGTTTGTAAATACAGCTCACAAACTTTGGAGTCTTTCTTGCCGACGGATTTTTATTATTTATATAATATATAAATAATTATAAGAATTATTAAATATTATATTATATTTACGTGCATAGTTGATTTGTAATTTTTAGTCCGTTGTGTCGAGCGTTGAGAGTTGACTCTGGTCCCGGTTCCGGATTTTTGAACGTCCTTGCGTACAATTTAATATCTTGTACTTTGCGTTTTGAATCTTGTACTCTTGTAATTTCAAAACGTTTCTTATCAATAATTGGAACCTCTTTGATTGTATTTTGTACTTTTGAGCTTTTTGGTCGTTTGCGTCTTCAATTCGTCGAATCTGTCTTTTGTCTTCACCTTTTATTATTTAAACGAATATCACTTTTAAATAGAACAATTGCAACTAAAAGCTTGTCTTTCTTGAGGAATAATGCTATGAAATATATGTTCGTTTTTAGCATTATCAAATATTCCCACACTTGAGCGTTGCTTGTCCTCAAGCAATATCGTCTTGAAATACTAGAATCACTTCTTTATTCTTCACACTTTGTACATCAGTGATTTCTATACGGCGGTATAAACAATGGTAGTAACGATATGGTTTACAGTCCCACATGACTATAAAAATTTAGATCCATTAAGGAAATTGGATCTTTATGAAAACATTTGATCTTTTGAAAATTAAATCTAGTTTTTACCCTAGATAAGTTTTCCGGAATAACCCTTCACCGGTGTTTGCAAAATATTTTTGTGGGTTTGGTGGGTTTCAGATTTGAAAATTTTAGCTCAAAACTTATGGTTTTGTGTCACCCACTTGCTAACCTTGTATTTGGAAAGCAACACGTCCAGTTTACTTGTCCCGTATATTACCTTTCGGTAAACTACCGTCCGGTTGTAAAGGAAAGCGTTGAACAAGCAACTGTTAAGGCAATGTCCCCTGACATGCTTTTAATTATGGTCTATAACGTGTCGGACGCAATTACTATCCTTGGTAGGAGTAATAGTAAAGCTCACCCTTATGATTTTTCGGTCTGGCACAAGGTCCTGTCTTTGACCATGCTATACAACCACCGTTCTTACGGTTGACACCCGATTTAGTTCAGGTGACCTAATGAATTCCAGGTGAATTCCTAGGATTTTACGTTCAATGGTAATGAACGCATTGAAAATAGGGTTTTCAGAAAACAAATCGGTTTGTAATTTTGATCAAAATATTTTCTCGTTCAAGCTCGAGTTTAGATATCATTGAATTCTATGAGTTTGTAATTCTCAATCTTTAAGGTCAATCTCAAGGATTGAGTAATATCAGGCTTAAAAGCTGATTTTTGATCTTTTAAGGAGATTATCCTTTCTGGGGATCTGATTCATTAGTCTTATCCAGCTAATTTGCATGGTGCCTCCCATTTTACGAGATAAATCCTTCTCATGGTTAGGATAAATCTGACCACTTGGCGACCCTGTTTAATGCTGAGGTCCGTGGATTTCCTGCTGATTTTAGTGATGACTTTTCTAGATTTTTCGTCAACCTACAGCTGGTCTGGACGACAACTTCTTGACCTAAATCAAGAAGCGCGTGTCTTTTTCGGAAGACTTTACTTCCTTTTAATGATGGAATTGATTCATCGTGTAGATCCATCTTTCTTACAGTAAATCAGGTAAAAAATTTTAGTTTAGTCCAAAGCAAAATTATTTTCAGTTATTTGTATAAAAATATGTGATATATGTTTTGAATAACTTGGAGAATTTTCCCACACTTGGCTTTTATTTTCCTTTTTATTGTCCTCTATTCCATTTTAAATGAATTTTAACATTTTGGTTTGTTTCTCAATTTATGTCCTTTCTGAGGTAACAATAATTTCGGTGTTAAAACCTAGTTTTATCGTTCATAAATATGTATAAACATGATTTTGAGTTCATTTAATTGAAAATTTTGAAAAATTTTACTAGAATTGGGTAGTCAGTATATAAGACTAGGGCTGTTCTTTATTATCAGAGAGCACTAGATTCTAATACAACTACTGCTTTACTAGTATTTTTAATGGTAACCCAGTGTTTAAGATAAAAATTTTAAAATCCGAAAGAATTTAACCCCTTCCCACACTTAAGATCTTGCAATGCCCTCATTTGCAAGAAATCAGTAATAATTTAAATTATTGAGGGTGATTTGTGTGAAAATGATTAAATTTTACCAAAGTTTCCAAATATATTGGCGTTTGTTTGCTGAATGATAAATGGTGCACATCATTTGTTCATTCCGTCTTGTTGTTATTTCACATATATTTTGCATCTTGTCGTCAAAATTAGTTGCTTTTGCTGAACTTAATGCCAGTCTTTGAAAATGCGTTGTTTTACCCTGTTGTGTACATAAGATAAACTGCAAACATATATACATATTTTTGAAGTTTGGTATATTACCCCACATTCAAAAATTATTAAAATCTAAGAATAAAAGTTAGAAAATTATAAAAACTATTACAATATTAACATAAGTATTAAACGTATCAACATTACAAATTACAAAATAAATAAAACTAAGTAAACTAGGGATGATACTGATACCAATAGGGGTTCCATGCATAACCATAGGTGCTATAGAATGCTTCGGCAGGGTTATACGTAGGATACGGTGGTTGCATCTCTATAGACCAGGGAGGGAATATGGGTTTTGGAGTAGGAATATAGTTTCTACCTATATGTTGGCAATGAGCTATGATTTGGTTTTGATGAACTTTCCAATCTTCAAATGATCTCTGTCTAGCATTTTCGTACTCCTGTGAAGCTATAAACCTTTACATTTCTTGCATTTCATTTCCCCCTCCTACATTACCTTGCTGTTGGTTTCTCTCAACCTGTGGATGTCTACCATGGTATTGTACTACCTCGTTATTTTGCCTCTTCAAAACTTTTGCACCATGGTATACATTTAAACCTATTGTATCGCGGGGTTCTGGTTCTTCTACTAATAATCCCCCCCCCCCCCCCCCCGACTTATATCCACACCGAGATATTCAGCGATCAAAGTAATAAAAATACCACCTCCTATTATGCTATGCGGTCTCATCCCCCTAACCATAGCTGATTAATAAAAACCCACACAATAAGGTATACTTACAGCGCTTTGTGGGTCTCGAATACACATATGGTAAAACAAATCCTGTTCATTTACCTTTTCCTTGTTCTTACCTCTTTGTGTAATCGAATTAGCTAAAAACCTATGAATCACTCTTAATTCAGCTCTATCTATATCCAAATAAGAGTAATTTCCCCATTTAAATCGGTGATGGCTTGTCATTTGACTCCATACACCATGTGTATCAAAATTTTCATCTATCTTTCTACCATTTAGTATCAACCCTCTACAATTGGCAGATGCTAACTCCTCAGGCGTATATATACGTAAAGCCTGAGCCATGTCTAGTAAAGACATGTGGCGCATCGAACCTCCTAACAAAAATCTAATAAAAGATCGATCGGTTAAACTAGCTACCCGATCATTTAATTCTATACTACACAACAATTCTTCACACCATACTTTATATACAGGTCTACGCATGGTGAATAAACGTACCCAGTCGTTAAAAGTAGAATTACCATACCTCTGTGCAAGTAATTCCCTAATTGGCCCGGCCAATTCTACAGCTTCTAATGGTCCCCATTCTATGACCCTAGGTACCTCAACAACTTTAGAATGAAGAGTATGCAAACCCCTTTGGTATTTTGGATAATCTATCCAAAGTCTGTCAAATCTCAGGTTCGGGTGCAAATCTTCCAAGTGCATATCAGAAAATGTCATGACTGGATGAGGTATATCTTGCTTGTAGTAGTTATCCACCTCCTGTTGTTCCGCATTCTCAGCAGGAGCATTGCGAGCTTGGGATGAAGATTCACCCCTTTCAGTCTGCAAAACACATCAAACACAATTTTTTGTGCATCCAAATATGCATTACTGTCAGCAAAATCATCAATCAAAATAATGACAATGACATGATCAATTTATATCAAACTTAAGCTCATTTTCATATGTTCATCAAATCTACACTTTTTCAAATAAGCATATACGAAAATGTTCGCCAAGTTCATAAGCATTCAACTCAAATAACATGTCAAAATAATCATTACTAGCAATTAAACAAGTTTGAAATGGCATTATCTTTCAAAAATCAAGTTCATGAATTTTAGACTTGAAAAAGTCCACTTTAATTCTCAAATTCATGTTTAGGCTTAAAGTTTGGATCATTTAACTACCTAAACATGTTACACTACTTAATTTAGCAACAATTCATGATAAAAATCGGCCATAACCTGTTTATATCAAAAAGTCCCAAATTTGCTCAAGAACACAAACTCTAGATTACTCAAAATTTGAAGTTTAAGGCTTCTAATCATGTTAAATAGCATCAATCTAGGTTATACAAGCATAATACATAAACAATTTAAGCATAATTACACTAAAAAGCATCAAAATTAAATTGGGGAAAAAATTGCTCAAGAACACTAATTTTCGGATTAAATGGTGTTTAGGTGTAGAAATTTACCGTTTTTCTTGAGTAATTCCTTGATAGCATCCTTCTCAACATGATTTTAGTAAAAGATTTGATGATTAACGGTTAAAAATTGTGATTTTGAGGGTGTTTTTGCGGGTTTTTGCGGGTTTATTTTCGCAGTGTGTGTGGGTGGTAGTGTGGACTGATCAGTTCTTTGCGTTTTATTTTTTTTTTCTGTAATTAGGTCCCTCCGCGAGTCGCGGTGTTTGGACCTTCAAACTCCGCGAGTCGCGGAGTTTGTTTTTTTTTATATATACAATCTTTAACTTATAAAACAATTAAGTAATTAATTTTTAAAATTTTGTTTCCCTTGTTATTTAGGACGATGTCGTTTCGGATCGATGTCCTAGTCCGTCCCTCGACAAAATTTTAAAATTTGTCTTTTTGTAGCTATTGTTTTAAAAGCTAAGATTTTTGGTTTTTTAATATTTTTGGCATACTTTAATTCAATAAGATTAAAAATAATGATAATAAAAGTTCTCGTCCCTCCCTTGGGTAAAGTAATTTCGGTTCAAAGACCTAGTCTTCAACTTACGACGAATTTTAAAAATCATATTTTTAACTTAATGAGATAAAGTAAATTTTTGTTTTTAAATTCACACAATTTAAATATAAAATTCAAAATTAATATTTTAAATTCACACCAAACTTTAAAATTTGAAATGCATAAAATTAAAAATTCATATTTTTTTAAAAATTAAAGATTCACACCAAACTTAATTTAAAAATTCATATTATAAATTCACACCAAACTTATATAAAATTTTCAAATATTTACAATTTTAAATATATTGTTTTTACAAAGTTTACAATATTAATTTAAGATTTATATATTAATTTTAAAAACATGGTAAAAATAAAATTAAAAATCTTTTTGGCTTTTTATCCCACTTTAATCAATCAAATATTATCAAAAATATGCGCCCCTCTTTTCGGTAAAGTAATTTCGGTTCCAAGACCTAATTTAACTCATGACGAATTTTTGAAATATTTTGGGTTGATTGATTAAAGATATTTATACCTTAAGAATAAACGTTAAATTTCGCAGTGATGTAATAAATTTTTGAATGATATCAATAATTTCGGTCGCCAAACCTAATTTTATTCAATACCAATTTAATACTTTATAGCGAACAAATTAGCGTTTATTATCAAAAGGTTAAAAATAAAAATAAAATAAAATAAAAACTGTACAGACTTACCTGTGAAATAGATTTCTTAGTTATATGATCTATCCCATTCATAAGATAGTCGGTTTAATTGGTTTTCCATGGCTACATAGGCGTAACCTCGAGCATTCAGTGTCTTTTCTTCTAAACATATGAACGGTCCGTCTCTACATAAAGTAACAAATTCGGTATTTAAATAGGTTTGATTATTTGAACATTTACCTCCATGTGACCATTTTCCGCATTTGTGACATCTTTCTAGGTGTCGTGCTCTTCTTTTCGCTGCAGATTTTGATTTTCCTTTACCAAATTGTAACTTATTATCTTCGCATCTGGATTCTTTTCTAACTCCGTCCAATCTTTCTCTGATTACTGATACTATTTCACTCGGTAGTGTGTCATTATTACGTTTAGTGATCAAAGCGTGTAGCATTAGACCATGGTTTAGTTCACAGGCAGTCTTCATTTTGTAAAAACCTAAAAAAAATAAAAATTCAGAATAGGGGGAGAAGACTAGTTCTTTAGGGTCTGCTAGGGAAAGACCATTCGGGTTCCATTTTCGAGAACTACACGAAAACAGACAATCTAACTCTAACAGAAATACATATTATCCTTTAAAGACTTGATTCTCCCCACACTTAGTTAGCTGTGGTGTCGAAATTGTGATTAACTTCGTTGTCGACTTCCATCGGACTATCTATGTAGTGTTTAACTCTGTGACCATTAACTTTAAATTCAATCCCATTTGAATTTATTAATTCTATCGTTCCGTATGGGAAAACTCTTTTGACTATGAATGGTCCAGACCATCTTGATTTCAATTTTTACAGGAAATAGCTTGAATCGTGAATTGAAAAGAAGAACTCTGTCTCCTTCTTTAAATTCTTTTGAACTTCTGATTCTTTTATCATGCCATTTCTTCGTTCTTTCTTTATAGATTAACGAATTTTCGTATGCTTCATGTCTTAATTCTTCTAATTCATTTAGTTGACTTAATCGTAGACGTCCGGCTTCATGTAAATCAAGATTACATGTCTTCAAAGCCCAAAATGCTTTGTGTTCAATTTCTACTGGAAGATGACATGCTTTTCCATAAACAAGTCTAAAAGGTGTGGTTCCAATTGGAGTTTTGTAGGCTGTTCTAAAAGCCCAGAGTGCATCCTTCAATTTAATGGACCATTCCTTCGGATTTGATCCTACGGTTTTCTCTAGAATACGTTTTAAAGCTCGGTTGGTATTTTCAACTTGTCCACTTGTTTGTGGATGATATGCGGTGGAGATTTTATGAGTTACTCCATATCTTTTAAGAACTTTCTCAAGTTGATTATTACAAAAATGAGTACCTCGATCACTTATTAAAGCTTTCGGTGTTCCAAACCTTGCAAAAAGACGTTTTAAAAAGTTGACTACAACTCGTGCATCGTTAGTTGGGAGAGCTTGTGCTTCCGCCCATTTAGATACATAATCAATGGCTACGAGTATATATAGATTATTATGAGATTTTGGAAATGGACCCATAAATTCAATACCCCAAATGTCAAATACTTCACATACTTGGATGACATTTTGTGGCATTTCATCACGTTGACTTATTTTTCTGGCCCTTTGACAAGCATCACAGGATTTGCAAAGAAGGTGTGCGTCTTTGTAAATTGTAGGCCAATAGAATCCAGCATCATAAACTTTTCTTGCTGTTAGTTGAGGCCCATAATGCCCTCCTGTTGGTCCTGTGTGACAATGGTTTAATATTTTACTAGCTTCGTCTCCAAATACACATCGGCGTATTATTCCATCGGGACAACTTTTAAACAGATGTGGATCTTCCCAAAAATAGTGTTTTATATCACTGAAAAATTTCTTTCGTCTTTGGTACGATAATCCTTTTTTAAGGAATCCACATACTAAATAGTTTGCATAGTCTGCAAACCATGGAATTTCTTTATAATCTATCTTCAATAGATATTCATCAGGAAAGTTGTCTTGTATGGCCGATTCATTTAGAACTTCTAATTCGGGATTTTCTGTAGTGACCCGAACTTTTCCATGTTTATATATATTAATTGAGATTGATATTTACATGATTAAATGTTTCCAACATGTTAAGCAATCAAACTTGTTAAGACTTGATTAATTGAAATATGTTTCATATAGACAATTGACCACCCAAGTTGACCGGCGATTCACGAACGTTAAAACTTGTAAAAACGACTTGACGATATATATATGGATATACATATGGTTAACATGAGATTATGATAAGTAAGTATCTCCATAAGTATATTAACAATG
Source organism: Rutidosis leptorrhynchoides (assembly GCF_046630445.1). NCBI lineage: Eukaryota > Viridiplantae > Streptophyta > Magnoliopsida > Asterales > Asteraceae > Rutidosis > Rutidosis leptorrhynchoides. The sequence goes on from NC_092334.1 coordinate 27,308,598, forward strand.
AGTTATATACATATAAACAAGACTACTAACTTAAGGATTTCGAAACGAGACATATATGTAACGATTATCGTTGTAACGACATTTAAATGTATATATATCATATTAAGATATATTAATATATCATAATATCATGATAATATAATAATTTAACATCTCATTAGATATAATAAACAATGGGTTAACAACATTAATTGAGATCGTTAACTTAAAGGTTTCAAAACAACACTTACATGTAACGACTAACGATGACTTAACGACTCCGTTAAAATGTATATACATGTAGTGTATTTATATGTATTAAAATACTTTTGGAAGACTTCAAGACATATATCAAAACACTCATACTTAACGAAAATGGTTATAGTTACTTTCCCATTCTTTTCTTTCATCAAGAATTCTAGTCGTATTCTTACCCGTATTATACACAGCTTCAAAACGTACTTACTATGGGTATATACCAATAGGAACTAGCATGGGATTCCACTCTTGATTATGTCATGTATGACTAATCAATTTTAACTTCTACCATGAGCTAGTCAACTAACTAGAACTCCTTTTAACCCCACTCACCACTCACCAATTAACACTCATCATTCACTCCATTTCACTTCCAAATCTCTTTCTAATTCTCTCTCAACACACCCACACTATTATGAACGTATTTTTCCAGTAGTTAATCATCATCTTCATCAAAAATCACTTCAAGAATCAAGCTATAATCATCATAGGAAGAACACTTCAAGAATACTTCAAAAATCCCTTCAAGTTTACTAATTTACTTCCAAGCTTCCTAATCCATTCCAAGTAATCATCTAAGATCAAGAAACCTTTGTTATATACAGTAGGTTATCTTTCTTATTCAAGGTAATATTCATATTCAAACTTTGATTCAATTTCTATAACTATAAACTATCTTAATTCGAGCAAAAATCTTACTTGAACTTGTTTTTGTGTCATGATCCTACTTCAAGAACTTTCAAGCCATCCAAGATCCTTTGAAGCTAGATCATTTCTTGTCACTTCCAGTAGGTTTACCTACTAAACTTGAGGTAGTAATGATGTTCATAACATCATTCGATTCATATATATAAAACTATCTTATTCGAAGGTTTAAACTCGTAATCACTAGAACATAGTTTAGTTAATTCTAAACTTGTTCGCAAACAAAAGTTAATCCTTCTAACTTGACTTTTAAAATTAACTAAACACATGTTCTATATCTATATGATATGCTAACTTAATGATTTAAAACCTGGAAACACGAAAAACACCGTAAAACCGGATTTACGCCGTCGTAGTAACACCGCGGGCTGTTTTGGGTTAGTTAATTAAAAACTATGATAAACTTTGATTTAAAAGTTGTTATTCTGAGAAAATGATTTTTATTATGAACATGAAACTATATCCAAAAATTATGGTTAAACTCAAAGTGGAAGTATGTTTTCTAAAATGGTCATCTAGACGTCGTTCTTTCGACTGAAATGACTACCTTTACAAAAACGACTTGTAACTTATTTTTCCGACTATAAACCTATACTTTTTCTGTTTAGATTCATAAAATACAGTTCAATATGAAACCATAGCAATTTGATTCATTCAAAACGGATTTAAAATGAAGAAGTTATGGGTAAAACAAGATTGGATAATTTTTCTCATTTTAGCTACGTGAAAATTGGTAACAAATCTATTCCAACCATAACTTAATCAACTTGTATTGTATATTATGTAATCTTGAGATACCATAGACACGTATACAATGTTTCGACCTATCATGTCGACACATCTATATATATTTCGGAACAACCATAGACACTCTATATGTGAATGTTGGAGTTAGCTATACAGGGTTGAGGTTGATTCCAAAATATATATAGTTTGAGTTGTGATCAATACTGAGATACGTATACACTGGGTCGTGGATTGATTCAAGATAATATTTATTGATTTATTTCTGTACATCTAACTGTGGACAACTAGTTGTAGGTTACTAACGAGGACAGCTGACTTAATAAACTTAAAACATCAAAATATATTAAAAGTGTTGTAAATATATTTTGAACATACTTTAATATATATGTATATATTGTTATAGGTTCGTGAATCAACAGTGGCCAAGTCTTACTTCTCGACGAAGTAAAAATCTGTGAAAGTGAGTTATAGTCCCACTTTTAAAATCTAATATTTTTGGGATGAGAATACATGCAGGTTTTATAAATGATTTACAAAATAGACACAAGTACGTGAAACTACATTCTATGGTTGAATTATCGAAATCGAATATGCCCCTTGTTATTAAGTCTGGTAATCTAAGAATTAGGGAACAGACACCCTAATTGACGCGAATCCTAAAGATAGATCTATTGGGCTTAACAAACCCCATCCAAAGTACCGGATGCTTTAGTACTTCGAAATTTATATCATATCCGAAGGGTGTCCCGGAATGATGGGGATATTCTTATATATGCATCTTGTTAATGTCGGTTACCAGGTGTTCACCATATGAATGATTTTTATCTCTATGTATGGGATGTGTATTGAAATATGAAATCTTGTGGTCTATTATTATGATTTGATATATATAGGTTAAACCTATAACTCACCAACATTTTTGTTGACGTTTTAAGCATGTTTATTCTCAGGTGATTATTAAGAGCTTCCGCTGTTGCATACTTAAATAAGGACAAGATTTGGAGTCCATGCTTGTATGATATTGTGTAAAAACTGCATTCAAGAAACTTATTTTTTTGTAACATATTTGTATTGTAAACCATTATGTAATGGTCGTGTGTAAACAGGATATTTTAGATTATCATTATTTGATAATCTACGTAAAGCTTTTTAAACCTTTATTGATGAAATAAAGGTTATGGTTTGTTTAAAAATGAATGCAGTCTTTGAAAAATGTCTCATATAGAGGTCAAAACCTCGCAACGAAATCAATTAATATGGAACGTTTTTAATCAATAAGAACGGGACATTTCAGTTGGTATCAGAGCGATGGTCTTAGAGAACCAGAATTTTGCATTAGTGTGTCTTATCTAGTTTGTTAGGATGCATTAGTGAGTCTGGACTTCGACCGTGTTTACTTGAAAAATGATTGCTTAACAAATTTTGTTGGAAACTATATATTTTTAACATGTGAATATTATGTGATATATTAATCTCTTAACGCGTTTGATATTATGTGATAGATGTCTACCTCTAGAACAAGTCTCATTGACTCACCTAATAATAATGAAGAGTCAAATGTAAATTGGAATGATTCGTGGACTGATTCACAAGTTCCCGAAGAGGAACCGGAAGAAGAGTCGGAACCAGAAGAAGAATCGGAATCGGAAGAAGAATCGGAACCGGATGAAGAAATAGAACCGGTGGGGGAAATAATAAAACGGTTAAGTAAAAGAAAATCCTCAACCAACCGACCAAGGTTAATTATGGTCAATGGTGTTTCCGCTAAGGAAGCAAAATATTGGGAGGATTACCAATTCTCCGATGAATCGGATTCCGACGAGAATTCCGATGATGTTATAGAAATTACCCCAACTGAATTTAAAAAGGCAAAAGAAAATAATAAGGGAAAGGGCATAAAAATAGAGAAATCTAATTCCAACCCCGATGAACTTTATATGTATCGTCAACCCCCGAAGTCCTTAAGTTGTAACAATGACCCGGGAACCTCTAAACCACCAGGTTTTTCTAAACCAATGTGGAAAATAACGGCTCGTATTAGGGGAACATCATATATCCCTAGAAACTTGGGGAAACGAACCAAAACCAAAGAAGAAGAAACAAGCGAGTCGGAATAAGATAGTTGTATTCGTGTGGTGTAATATATGTAATATAGTGTGCTTATGCTTTATGATATATGTAAAAATTGATTGTATTAATAAGTATTTTTTTTATGAATCTAACTCTTGTCTATTTTACAGTATAAAAACACAAAATGGATAGACAACCCAATATTTTAAGAGACCTACCCGGAGACATGATTGATGAAATCTTGTCTAGAGTCGGTCAGAATTCCTCGGCACAACTATTTAAGGTGAGATCAGTTTGTAAAACATTCGAAGAACGTTCCAAGAATGATTTGGTTTATAAAAGGCTTTCGTTCGGAAGATGGGGGATATCACATTGGGAAATCCATAAGTTACGATGTGTTTACTTTGACGCATATATTGCGGGGAACCCAAATGCTATTTTACGCAACGGGTTAAGAAATTATTTTGACTCAGTATATCCAGATATAGGACTTCGTGATTTAGAAAAAGCGGCTAACATGCAACATAAAGAAGCATGTTATGCTTACGGGTTAGTAATGTTCGCTTCTCACCAAAGTGAGAACAAGAACATCGGGCTACAACTATTAAACAAAACGTTCCCTCAAGTGACGGAGTCGGTAATTGGGGTAAGAAATGAGGTTTTTAGGTTATTACGAGACTGTTGGTCATTACGTAACCCTCGTCCCTTTGACGACGTTACAACACGCTGTCTTATCAACGGCCATAACGGTTATGTTCCACAAGACCAAGGATGGGAAGTAATCCTAGTAAAACCAGAATGCATGACTTGTTTCTGGACGTATGAATTACGTGTCTTTATTGCCTTTGCTGAACGACTTGTGTACTAGCTAGAATTATCTTCACAACCATCTTGTATCAAATTTATTGTGTGCTATATTTCATGCTATATGTAAAATAAGCGGTATTGTAAGTTTGTAAAATATTGTGTAAAAGTTTGAACGCGAAATATTATTACAATCAGTTTTTCATATAGAATTGTAGTAGTTGAATTGTATATTAGCTACTAAGTATGAACTTAACGGGTAGGTACTACCCGAATTTAAACTTATAAAACGCTAATATGAAGAAAAAGCTTTTATAAATGAGTTCATATTATGCTACGAAATACTATTAACTACTCTTAATATTCTGTATGATTAACTTGTTCCATTTAACTATTTTGAAGGAAATGGCACCGACTACTCGACACACCGTGAATATGAATGAAGAGGAATTCCGTACTTTTCTAGCTTCAAACATAGCCGCAGTACAGGCTGCGCTATATACCAACAATAACCTTGGATCTGGCAGTACAGGAAATCGTGTAGGATGCACCTACAAAGAATTCACTGCCTGCAAACCTTTGGAATTTGATGGAACCGAAGGACCGATCGGATTGAAACGGTGGACCGAGAAGGTCGAATCGGTGTTTGCCATAAGTAAGTGTACTGAAGAGGACAAAGTGAAGTACGCTACGCATACCTTTACAGGTTCTGCGTTAACATGGTGGAATACCTATCTAGAGCAAGTGGGACAAGATGATGCGTACGCACTACCGTGGTCAGCATTCAAGCACTTGATGAACGAGAAGTACCGTCCCAGAACCGAGGTCAATAAGCTCAAGACAGAACTTAGAGGGTTACGAACCCAAGGATTTGATATTACCACGTATGAAAGACGATTCACAGAATTGTGCCTATTGTGTCCGGGAGCATTCGAAGATGAGGAAGAGAAGATCGACGCGTTTGTGAAAGGATTACCAGAAAGAATCCAAGAAGATATAAGTTCACACGAGCCCGCCTCCATACAACAGGCATGTAGAATGGCTCACAAACTAGTGAACCAGATTGAAGAAAGAATTAAAGAACAGACTGCTGAAGAGGCCAATGTGAAGCAAGTCAAAAGAAAGTGGGAGGAAAATGGTGATAAGAATCACCAATACAACAACAACAACAATCGCAACATCAATCGCAACTACAACAAACGGCTCAACAACAACAACAACAACAACAACAACAACAGCAACAGCAACTACAACAATCATCCCAACAACAATAATAACCGCAACAACAACAACAATCAGAAACAGCTATGCCAAAGGTGTGAAAAGTATCACTCGGGGTTCTGCACCAAATTTTGCAACAAGTGTAAAAGAAATGGTCATAGCGCGGCGAAGTGTGAGGTCTACGGACCAGGGGTTAATAGAACAAAAGGAACAAATGGTGTCGGAACGAGTAATGGCGGAGCAAGTAGTGTCGGAGCAAGCTATGCCAATGTAGTTTGTTATAAATGTGGAAAACCGGGCCACATTATTAGAAATTGCCCGAACCAGGAGAACACGAATGGACAAGGCCGCGGAAGAGTTTTCAATATTAATGCGGCAGAGGCACAGGAAGACCCGGAGCTTGTTACGGGTACGTTTCTTATTGACAATAAATCTGCTTACGTTTTATTTGATTCGGGTGCGGATAGAAGCTATATGAGTAGAGATTTTTGTGCTAAATTAAGTTGTCCATTGACGCCTTTGGATAGTAAATTTTTACTCGAATTAGCAAATGGTAAATTAATTTCAGCAGATAATATATGTCGGAATCGAGAAATTAAACTGGTTAGCGAAACATTTAAGATTGATTTGATACCAGTAGAGTTAGGGAGTTTTGATGTGATAATCGGTATGGACTGGTTGAAAGAAGTGAAAGCAGAGATCGTTTGTTACAAAAATGCAATTCGCATTATACGAGAAAAAGGAAAACCCTTAATGGTGTACGGAGAAAAGGGCAACACGAAGCTACATCTTATTAGTAATTTGAAGGCACAAAAACTAATAAGAAAAGGTTGCTATGCTGTTCTAGCACACGTCGAGAAAGTACAAACTGAAGAAAAGAGCATCAATGATGTTCCCATTGCAAAAGAATTTCCCGATGTATTTCCGAAAGAATTACCGGGATTACCCCCACAGCGATCCGTTGAATTTCAAATAGATCTTGTACCAGGAGCTGCACCAATAGCTCGTGCTCCTTACAGACTCGCACCCAGCGAGATGAAAGAACTGCAAAGCCAATTACAAGAACTTTTAGAGCGTGGTTTCATTCGACCAAGCACATCACCGTGGGGAGCTCCTGTTTTGTTTGTTAAGAAGAAAGATGGTACATTCAGGTTGTGTATCGACTACCGAGAGTTGAACAAACTTACCATCAAGAACCGCTACCCACTACCGAGAATCGACGACTTATTTGATCAACTACAAGGCTCGTCTGTTTATTCAAAGATTGACTTACGTTCCGGGTATCATCAAATGCGGGTGAAAGAAGATGATATTCCAAAGACTGCTTTCAGAACACGTTACGGTCATTACGAGTTTATGGTCATGCCGTTTGGTTTAACTAATGCACCAGCTGTGTTCATGGACCTTATGAACCGAGTGTGTGGACCATACCTTGACAAGTTTGTCATTGTTTTCATTGATGACATACTTATTTACTCAAAGAATGACCAAGAACACGGTGAACATTTGAGAAAGGTGTTAGAAGTATTGAGGAAGGAAGAATTGTACGCTAAGTTTTCAAAGTGTGCATTTTGGTTGGAAGAAGTTCAATTCCTCGGTCACATAGTGAACAAAGAAGGTATTAAGGTGGATCCGGCAAAGATAGAAACTGTTGAAAAGTGGGAAACCCCGAAAACTCCGAAACACATACGCCAGTTTTTAGGACTAGCTAGTTACTACAGAAGGTTCATCCAAGACTTTTCCAGAATAGCAAAACCCTTGACTGCATTAACGCATAAAGGGAAGAAATTTGAATGGAATGATGAACAAGAGAAAGCGTTTCAGTTATTGAAGAAAAAGCTAACTACGGCACCTATATTGTCATTGCCTGAAGGGAATGATGATTTTGTGATTTATTGTGACGCATCAAAGCAAGGTCTCGGTTGTGTATTAATGCAACGAACGAAGGTGATTGCTTATGCGTCTAGACAATTGAAGATTCACGAACAAAATTATACGACGCATGATTTGGAATTAGGCGCGGTTGTTTTTGCATTAAAGACTTGGAGGCACTACTTATATGGGGTCAAAAGTATTATATATACCGACCACAAAAGTCTTCAACACATATTTAATCAGAAACAACTGAATATGAGGCAGCGTAGGTGGATTGAATTGTTGAATGATTACGACTTTGAGATTCGTTACCACCCGGGGAAGGCAAATGTGGTAGCCGATGCCTTGAGCAGGAAGGACAGAGAACCCATTCGAGTAAAATCTATGAATATAATGATTCATAATAACATTACTACTCAAATAAAGGAGGCGCAACAAGGAGTTTTAAAAGAGGGAAATTTAAAGGATGAAATACCCAAAGGATCGGAGAAGCATCTTAATATTCGGGAAGACGGAACCCGGTATAGGGCTGAAAGGATTTGGGTACCAAGATTTGGAGATATGAGAGAAATGGTACTTAGAGAAGCTCATAAAACCAGATACTCAATACATCCTGGAACGGGGAAGATGTACAAGGATCTCAAGAAACATTTTTGGTGGCCGGGTATGAAAGCCGATGTTGCTAAATATGTAGGAGAATGTTTGACGTGTTCTAAGGTCAAAGCTGAGCATCAGAAACCATCAGGTCTACTTCAACAACCCGAAATCCCGGAATGGAAATGGGAAAACATTACCATGGATTTCATCACTAAATTGCCAAGGACTGCAAGTGGTTTTGATACTATTTGGGTAATAGTTGATCGTCTCACCAAATCAGCACACTTCCTACCAATAAGAGAAGATGACAAGATGGAGAAGTTAGCACGACTGTATTTGAAGGAAGTCGTCTCCAGACATGGAATACCAATCTCTATTATCTCTGATAGGGATGGCAGATTTATTTCAAGATTCTGGCAGACATTACAGCAAGCATTAGGAACTCGTCTAGACATGAGTACTGCCTATCATCCACAAACTGATGGGCAGAGCGAAAGGACGATACAAACGCTTGAAGACATGCTACGAGCATGTGTTATTGATTTCGGAAACGGTTGGGATCGACATCTACCGTTAGCAGAATTTTCCTACAACAACAGCTACCATTCAAGCATTGAGATGGCGCCGTTTGAAGCACTTTATGGTAGAAAGTGCAGGTCTCCGATTTGTTGGAGTGAAGTGGGGGATAGACAGATTACGGGTCCGGAGATTATACAAGAAACTACCGAGAAGATCATCCAAATTCAACAACGGTTGAAAACCGCCCAAAGTCGACAAAAGAGCTACGCTGACATTAAAAGAAAAGATATAGAATTTGAAATTGGAGAGATGGTCATGCTTAAAGTTGCACCTTGGAAAGGCGTTGTTCGATTTGGTAAGCGAGGGAAATTAAATCCAAGGTATATTGGACCATTCAAGATTATTGATCGTGTCGGACCAGTAGCTTACCGACTTGAGTTACCTCAACAACTCGCGGCTGTACATAACACTTTCCACGTCTCGAATTTGAAGAAATGTTTTGCTAAAGAAGATCTCACTATTCCGTTAGATGAAATCCAAATCAATGAAAAACTCCAATTCATCGAAGAACCCGTCGAAATAATGGATCGTGAGGTTAAAAGACTTAAGCAAAACAAGATACCAATTGTTAAGGTTCGATGGAATGCTCGTAGAGGACCCGAGTTCACCTGGGAGCGTGAAGATCAGATGAAGAAGAAATACCCGCATCTATTTCCAGAAGATTCATCAACACCTTCAACAGCTTAAAATTTCGGGACGAAATTTATTTAACGGGTAGGTACTGTAGTGACCCGAACTTTTCCATGTTTATATATATTAATTGAGATTGATATTTACATGATTAAATGTTTCCAACATGTTAAGCAATCAAACTTGTTAAGACTTGATTAATTGAAATATGTTTCATATAGACAATTGACCACCCAAGTTGACCGGCGATTCACGAACGTTAAAACTTGTAAAAACGACTTGACGATATATATATGGATATACATATGGTTAACATGAGATTATGATAAGTAAGTATCTCCATAAGTATATTAACAATGAGTTATATACATATAAACAAGACTACTAACTTAAGGATTTCGAAACGAGACATATATGTAACGATTATCGTTGTAACGACATTTAAATGTATATATATCATATTAAGATATATTAATATATCATAATATCATGATAATATAATAATTTAACATCTCATTAGATATAATAAACAATGGGTTAACAACATTAATTGAGATCGTTAACTTAAAGGTTTCAAAACAACACTTACATGTAACGACTAACGATGACTTAACGACTCCGTTAAAATGTATATACATGTAGTGTATTTATATGTATTAAAATACTTTTGGAAGACTTCAAGACATATATCAAAACACTCATACTTAACGAAAATGGTTATAGTTACTTTCCCATTCTTTTCTTTCATCAAGAATTCTAGTCGTATTCTTACCCGTATTATACACAGCTTCAAAACGTACTTACTATGGGTATATACCAATAGGAACTAGCATGGGATTCCACTCTTGATTATGTCATGTATGACTAATCAATTTTAACTTCTACCATGAGCTAGTCAACTAACTAGAACTCCTTTTAACCCCACTCACCACTCACCAATTAACACTCATCATTCACTCCATTTCACTTCCAAATCTCTTTCTAATTCTCTCTCAACACACCCACACTATTATGAACGTATTTTTCCAGTAGTTAATCATCATCTTCATCAAAAATCACTTCAAGAATCAAGCTATAATCATCATAGGAAGAACACTTCAAGAATACTTCAAAAATCCCTTCAAGTTTACTAATTTACTTCCAAGCTTCCTAATCCATTCCAAGTAATCATCTAAGATCAAGAAACCTTTGTTATATACAGTAGGTTATCTTTCTTATTCAAGGTAATATTCATATTCAAACTTTGATTCAATTTCTATAACTATAAACTATCTTAATTCGAGCAAAAATCTTACTTGAACTTGTTTTTGTGTCATGATCCTACTTCAAGAACTTTCAAGCCATCCAAGATCCTTTGAAGCTAGATCATTTCTTGTCACTTCCAGTAGGTTTACCTACTAAACTTGAGGTAGTAATGATGTTCATAACATCATTCGATTCATATATATAAAACTATCTTATTCGAAGGTTTAAACTCGTAATCACTAGAACATAGTTTAGTTAATTCTAAACTTGTTCGCAAACAAAAGTTAATCCTTCTAACTTGACTTTTAAAATTAACTAAACACATGTTCTATATCTATATGATATGCTAACTTAATGATTTAAAACCTGGAAACACGAAAAACACCGTAAAACCGGATTTACGCCGTCGTAGTAACACCGCGGGCTGTTTTGGGTTAGTTAATTAAAAACTATGATAAACTTTGATTTAAAAGTTGTTATTCTGAGAAAATGATTTTTATTATGAACATGAAACTATATCCAAAAATTATGGTTAAACTCAAAGTGGAAGTATGTTTTCTAAAATGGTCATCTAGACGTCGTTCTTTCGACTGAAATGACTACCTTTACAAAAACGACTTGTAACTTATTTTTCCGACTATAAACCTATACTTTTTCTGTTTAGATTCATAAAATACAGTTCAATATGAAACCATAGCAATTTGATTCATTCAAAACGGATTTAAAATGAAGAAGTTATGGGTAAAACAAGATTGGATAATTTTTCTCATTTTAGCTACGTGAAAATTGGTAACAAATCTATTCCAACCATAACTTAATCAACTTGTATTGTATATTATGTAATCTTGAGATACCATAGACACGTATACAATGTTTCGACCTATCATGTCGACACATCTATATATATTTCGGAACAACCATAGACACTCTATATGTGAATGTTGGAGTTAGCTATACAGGGTTGAGGTTGATTCCAAAATATATATAGTTTGAGTTGTGATCAATACTGAGATACGTATACACTGGGTCGTGGATTGATTCAAGATAATATTTATTGATTTATTTCTGTACATCTAACTGTGGACAACTAGTTGTAGGTTACTAACGAGGACAGCTGACTTAATAAACTTAAAACATCAAAATATATTAAAAGTGTTGTAAATATATTTTGAACATACTTTAATATATATGTATATATTGTTATAGGTTCGTGAATCAACAGTGGCCAAGTCTTACTTCTCGACGAAGTAAAAATCTGTGAAAGTGAGTTATAGTCCCACTTTTAAAATCTAATATTTTTGGGATGAGAATACATGCAGGTTTTATAAACGATTTACAAAATAGACACAAGTACGTGAAACTACATTCTATGGTTGAATTATCGAAATCGAATATGCCCCTTGTTATTAAGTCTGGTAATCTAAGAATTAGGGAACAGACACCCTAATTGACGCGAATCCTAAAGATAGATCTATTGGGCTTAACAAACCCCATCCAAAGTACCGGATGCTTTAGTACTTCGAAATTTATATCATATCCGAAGGGTGTCCCGGAATGATGGGGATATTCTTATATATGCATCTTGTTAATGTCGGTTACCAGGTGTTCACCATATGAATGATTTTTATCTCTATGTATGGGATGTGTATTGAAATATGAAATCTTGTGGTCTATTATTATGATTTGATATATATAGGTTAAACCTATAACTCACCAACATTTTTGTTGACGTTTTAAGCATGTTTATTCTCAGGTGATTATTAAGAGCTTCCGCTGTTGCATACTTAAATAAGGACAAGATTTGGAGTCCATGCTTGTATGATATTGTGTAAAAACTGCATTCAAGAAACTTATTTTTTTGTAACATATTTGTATTGTAAACCATTATGTAATGGTCGTGTGTAAACAGGATATTTTAGATTATCATTATTTGATAATCTACGTAAAGCTTTTTAAACCTTTATTGATGAAATAAAGGTTATGGTTTGTTTAAAAATGAATGCAGTCTTTGAAAAATGTCTCATATAGAGGTCAAAACCTCGCAACGAAATCAATTAATATGGAACGTTTTTAATCAATAAGAACGGGACATTTCATTTTCAAGACGAGAAAGATGATCAGCGGCGAGATTTTCTGCTCCTCTTTTATCTCGGATTTCAATATCAAACTCTTGTAAGAGTAAGATCCAACGGATTAATCTTGGTTTAGCATCTTGTTTTGAAAATAGGTATCTAAGAGCAGAATGGTCGGTATAGACCACCGTTTTTGCTAGAACGAGATATGATCGAAATTTGTCAAAAGCAAAGCCAATAGCAAGGAGTTCTTTTTCAGTAGTTGTATAGTTCGTTTGTGCTCCTTGTAACGTCTTACTAGCATAATATATAGGTTGAAATCGTTTTTCAATCCTTTGTCCTAAAACGGCTCCCATTGCAAAATCACTTGCATCGCACATTAGTTCAAATGGTAGATTCTAATTTGGTGTTATCATGATCGGCGCATTAGTTAGTTTCTCTTTAAGAATATTAAAAGATTTGATACACTCATCTGAAAAGATGAATGGAGCATCCTTTTCTAGGAGTTTATTCATAGGAGTGGCAATTTTAGAAAAATCTTTTATGAAACGTCGGTAAAAACCGGCATGCCCTAGAAAACTCCTAACTCCTCTAACATTGGTGGGATGTGGAAGTTTAGCAATTACATCTACTTTAGCTCTATCCACTTCAATTCCTTCTTTTGAAATTTTATGACCAAGAACGATGCCTTCTTTAACCATGAAATGGCATTTCTCCCAATTAAGTACTAGATTTGATTGTTCGCATCTAATAAGCATTCGTTCCAGATTAACTAGACATGATTCAAATGTATAACCGAAGAATGAAAAGTCATCCATGAAAACTTCCATGCATTCTTCTATCATGTCGTGAAAAATCGCCATCATACACCTTTGAAAGGTTGCAGGGGCGTTACAAAGTCCAAATGGCATGCGTTTGTAAGCAAAAGTACCATAAGGACACGTGAATGTGGTTTTCTCTTAATCTTCGGGTGCTATTGGAATTTGAAAATATCCGGAAAATCCATCTAGAAAACAATAGTAACTATTTCCGGCTAATCTTTCCAACATTTGATCAATGAAAGGTAAGGGAAAGTGATCTTTTCTGGTGGTGTCATTTAATTTTCTATAATCAATACATACACGCCATCGTGTTACAGTCCTAGTAGGAATAAGCTCATTTTTCTCATTTGTAATGACAGTCATGCCACCCTTCTTAGGCACGCATTGAACTGGGCTTACCCATGGACTATCAGAAATTGGATAAATTAAACCTGCATCTAGCAGTTTAATAATCTCTTTCTTAACTACATCTTGCATATTAGGATTTAGTCTTCGTTGGAGTTGCACATACGTTTTATGACCTTCTTCCATAAGGATTTTATGTGTGCAATACGAAGGACTTATTCCTTTAATATCATGAATCTTCCGTGCAATGGCTGGTTTATGGGCTTTCAACACAGAAATGAGTTGTGATTTCTCATTTTCAGTAAGAGAAGACGATATTATTACAGGTAATTCAGATTCACCATGTAAATAAGCGTATTCCAAATGGTTTGGAAGTGGCTTTAACTCTAATTTAGGTGGTTCTTCTATCGATGATTTGTATCGATATCTGTCTTCTTCTTTTAGCATTTGAATTTCTTCTGTTGTTGGTTCATATCCATTAGCTATAAGTGTAGCTAACATTTCAGCTTCATCAATTGGTTCATTACCTTCTCCTAAAGAACATTCTCCTATTCCTTGTAATTCTGGAAATTCTTCTAATAATTCTGCATGTGCATCTATAGTTTGAATATAATAACATGTATCATCTGCAGATTGTGGTTGTTGCATTGCTCTATCAACTGAAAAGGTAACACTCTCATCCTCTATACTTAGGGTCAATTTCTTACCGAACACGTCTATCATTGCTTTAGCCGTGTTTAAGAATTGTCTTCCTAATATGAGAGGAACATGAAAATCTTCTTCCATGTCCAGAACAACAAAATCTACTGGAAATACTAAAGTACCAACTTTAACTAGCATGTTTTCCATTATCCCTCTAGGATATTTTATTGATCTATCGGCTAGTTGTATGCTTATTCTGGTTGGTTTCAATTCTCCAATGTTTAGTTTAGCGTATAGTGAATACGGCATTAGATTTATACTAGCACCTAAGTCTGCCAATGCTTCTATTGAACTAAGACTACCCAGAAAACATGGAATTGTGAAACTTCCTGGATCAGATAATTTTTCTGGTATCTTATTCAACAGCACTGCTGAACAATTAGCATTCATGGTAACAGCCGAGAGTTCTTCCATTTTCTTTCTATTTGAGATTAGATCTTTCAAGAATTTAGCATATCTAGGCATTCCTGAAATCACATCAATGAAAGGAAGATTTACATTTATCTGTTTAAACATATCCAAGAATTTGGATTGCTCGGCTTCAAGTTTCTCTTTCTTCATTTTACTCGGGTAAGGAAGTGGTGGTTGGTATGGTTTAACATAAGGTTTAGCCTTAACTGTGTTATCTTCATTAACCTTTTCAACTACCGGTTCTTTTTCCTTATCTTGATTAGGTTGGGGTTCTTGTGGAGTAGGAATAGCTTCATCAGAAGTTACAGGTATTTCAGGTGGTTTAAGTGTTGTACCACTTCTTGTGGTAATAGCTTTAGCTGTTTCATTCCGGGGGTTAGCATTTGTATCACTAGGTAGACTTCCCGGTTTTCTTTCACCTATTAACCTTGCTAGGTTACTTACTTCTTGTTCCAGATTTTGAATAGA
The DNA here is from genome assembly GCF_046630445.1 of Rutidosis leptorrhynchoides. Lineage (NCBI taxonomy): Eukaryota > Viridiplantae > Streptophyta > Magnoliopsida > Asterales > Asteraceae > Rutidosis > Rutidosis leptorrhynchoides. The sequence continues at coordinate 27,324,127 of NC_092334.1, forward strand.
AGCTTGTTGATTTCTAAATGCTTGAGCATTTTGTTCATTAGTTTGTTTCTGAGATGTGAAAAACTGCGTTTGAGTTTCAACTAGCTTCGTCATCATATCTTCTAAATTCGGCTTTTTATCATCGGTTTGTTGTGGTGGTTTGTTTTGAAAATTAGGTCTTTCCTGATTGTAAGTATTATTGGATACTTGTTGATTGCTAGGACCTTGTTGGTTGTTGTATGGAATATTTCTGTTATAATTCTGGTTTTGATTGTAAATCGGTCTTGGCGGTTGATAATTATTCTGATAATTATTTCCAGGCCTTTGGTTTATGTATGAAATATTCTCTCTTTGTTCCATTGTTAATTCAATACTGAGACAATCTTTTGTCAAATGTGGTCCTCCACACTGCTCACAACTAATTCGTATTGAGTGAATATCTTTAGTCATCTTTTCCATTCGTCTCTCCACAGCATCTATCTTTGCGGAAATGGAATCTAAGTCATGGCTAGAATCGGCTCTAGCTGCTTTAGATGATCTAACGATATCTTTTTCTTGGTGCCACTCATGTGAGTGGGAAGCAGTGTTATCAATAATTTTGTAAGCATCAGTTTCGGTTTTCTTCATAATAGAACCACCAGCTGCTATATCTATGTCTTTCCTTGTAGTGATGTCGCATCCTTGGTAGAATATTTGTACTATTTGACAGGTGTCTAAACCATGTTGCGGACATCCTCTTAATAACTTTCCAAATCTAGTCCACGCCTCATATAGAGTTTCATTTGGCTTCTGTGTGAACGTAACAATTTCTCCTTGAAGTCTTACGGCTTTAGATGCAGGAAAGAATTGTTTAAGAAATTTTTCAGCTAAAACATCCCATGTGTCAATCGCCCCTTCAGGTAACGATTCCAACCAATCTTTGGCTTCTCCCTTTAAAGTCCAGGGAAATAACATGAGATATATCTGTTCATCCTTCACTTCTCGGATTTTAAATAGTGTGCAGATCCTATTAAAGGTACGTAAGTGTTCATTTGGATCTTCCTTCGGTGCACCACTAAATTGGCATTGATTAGTCACCATGTGTAGAATTTGTCCTTTGATTTCATAATCTGGCGCATTAATGTCTGGATGAGTAATTGCGTGACCTTGGCCAGTGCGTTTAGCTCTCATTCGGTCTTCCATACTTAAAGGTTCCAGATTCTCCATAATTGAATTTGTTGAATCGGAATCACTAGAGGATTCTGATTTAATGGTTCGTTCCTCAACAATCTCTGTTTGAATGATTGGTGGTTCCGGAGGAAAGTTTAGTGGTTCAGGATCTACGAATCGTTCCTGAATATTCTCCGGATTCTCAATTGTGAGGTCGGGTTCAAAAAATGGATTATCGGAAATTTGAACTGGAGTACTTGGTCGACTGGATGACGATTCTAAAGAAAAATCAACGGCGGTAATATTTGCTAAATGTCTTGATCTAGTTACAGGTGGTGAACGTACAAAAGGTGGTGAACATCTTGCTCGGTGCATTCACTGAATATCCTATTAGTTTTTAAAAGGAAAGAAAAATTATAATAAGTTATCCAATCAATAGACTTTTCTGATTTTGCCCACGTTTCGAATAGCCAAAAGATGCAGCAGAGGGGCAGGATTCGTTTGGTCTCAATATAATTGAGGACTGTTTGGCTCCAATAACCCGGTCCACGTACAAATCCAACTATTACTACGAACCAGAAAATTTTGATGTCTATCAATTTAACCACTTAAAATAAATTTTCGTAATTTTAAGAAAATTAGATAAGAAGTAGAATAAAAATCTATGTCCTAAAACTAGAATAGCGAGAAATAAGAAAGAAAAAGAGCGTGTCGGAAAAAGGTCGAAAAAGAAAAATGGTTGAAAAATAAAAGATGACGGAAAAATAAAAGAAACTTATAAAACTTAAAAACACTTGACTAACCTAACCTTATTACTACAACTAACTTAAAATTATAATCGCAAATTGAGATTACTAATTGGAATGATAATTGATACATAGGTAAAAGTCGTCTAAAAATATTAAAGCTTACAGGAAAAACTAAATCCCAAATGGAAATAACTTAAAAAGAAACTAAAACTTAAAAAGGCGTCGCAAAATTCTAAAGCACCTAAATCTTAGTCTCTAGAAAAAGCACTTAAGGAATTCTACGGCAAAGCCTAAAAATCTAGAAGTAAAAATAACTATGGCAAAAACAAAGTTTAAAACTAAATATGAGCTAAAAATACAAATATTACGCTAAAACGATTAAAAAAGGGACAAAATATAAAAATATACAAAAAGTTGTAAAAAGTACAATTTTTATAAAAATATTATTTTTATATTATTTATTTAATAAAACTATTAATTTTACAATTTAATTAAACTAATTTAACTAAAATATAAATTAAATAAAAAGAAACTTTAAAATAAAACTAATTATAATAATAAAACTAATTAGGGTTTATTAATAATAATAATAAAATCCGTAATTAATGTGAAATTAGGGTTCTGTCACGTGTGTCAGAGTGTCTCCGCGAGTTGCGGTATTTCAAGCAGCAAACCCCGCGAGTCGCGGGGTTCCAAAATTCAACTCTGGTACAGTTTTAAATTTGACTTTTTTTTTTATTTTTTTTTATATTTTCTGTTTTATATTTTCTGTTTTAAAATCTAAAATATTTATATAATAAAAACTTATATTTTAAAAACTAGAATAAAAATAGAACTACTTTATAATTTTATAAATAAAAATCTTAAAACTAGATTTATATATATATTAAAAAAAATTTTTCGGTTTTTTTTATGTTTTAAATAAAAACAAAATATTTAAATAAAATTTATATAAAAATAAAGAAACTTTATAAAGCTTAAATATTTAACAAAATCTTAAAGATACTTATATTTTTGTTTTTCTTTTTATATTTTTGAATATTTAAAACGTATTTTTATAAAAACGAATTTTAATAAAAGTAAACTAAAAATCTTTTTTTTGTTTTGTTATTAGCGTTGCGCTTCCGGCTTTTAAGCGATTCCCCGGCAGCGGCGCCAAAAATAACTTGATGTAGTAGCGGAGTGTATATAAAATAGCTATTAATTTTAGTAGGAAATACTATTAAATACGATACAATTTTACACAAGATATTTATTTATTTAGAGAATGGATATACTTAAACCTTGCTACAACACTTATAGGCAGTGTACCTAATCGTACAGTAGTGTAGTTTTTAGTAAGTCCGGTTCGTTCCACAGGGAAAATCTTTAAACAAAGCTTAACGCTATATTAGTTTACTTTTATAAAAATACAAATATATATATAAGTAATATTATTATTATAAAGGGGGGTTTTTACCGTTTAATGACCGGTTTTTCGATTTTAAAACTTTAGTCGCAGTTAAAACCAAATGTAAAATAATAAATAAAAGACTTAATTTAAAGCTTAAAGTAAATAACGATAATGAAATTGCGATTAATAAAAATGCGATAAAATAAACTTGCGATAATTAAAAAGTACGATAATTAAAAGTGCAATTAAATACAATAACAATAAAAATGCGATAATTAGAAGTGCAATTAAATATAAAATAAAGGAAATTAAATATGAAATAAAAGAATTATGCTTATTTAAACTTCCGTAATCATGATGGTTGACGTGTTGATTTTAGTTTTATGCCCATGGGTTAATTGTCCTTTGTCCTGGATTATTTAATATGTCCGTCTGGTTTTTGTCCATAACAGTCCATCAGTCATAAATATAAAGTGCGAGTGTCCTCGTCAAATTATCCTTATACCCGAAGTTAAATATTCCAACTAATTGGGGACTTAAACTGTAACAAGATTTTAATACTTTGTTTAATAATTACACCAGGATGTCGACTGAGTGTAACCCAAGGTTTTAATATTTTGTTATCAATTATACCAAGTGTCCTTGTACATAATTTCACCCCTGTTTTAATTATTCTAGTGGCTATTAATCCATTCCCGTGTCCGGTTAAATGAACGATTATTCGTACATATAAATACCCCGCCCATCGTGTCCGATCGAGTGTATATGGTAATTTATAGGGGCGCCCAATTGTAAATCTTTATATTAACATTAACAAACTATCATTTAGTTAAACAAATATAAAACCCATTAATAGCCCATAGTCTAATTTCCACAAGTGTCGTTCTTTTGTCCAAACCCCAATTATGGTACAAAGCCCAATTACCCAATTTTAGTAATTAGCCCAACATCATAATTACTTCGTTTTAAATAAGCATAATAATAACTTAGCTACGAGACATTAAATTAAAAAGGTTGAACATAACTTACAATGATTAAAAATAGCGTAGCGTTACACGGACAGAATTTCGACTTACACCCTTACAATATTCGCTAACATACCCTTATTATTAGGATTAAAATTAAAATTAAAATTAAAATATAAATATAAATATTTACGTATAGATATAGAGAGGATGGATATATGAGTGTTTTTTGTGATCAGAATTCGTTTGCTTTTATAGAGAGTTTCAGAATTTGGGGCTCCGCGACTCGCGGCCCTTTTTGCCTTCAAACTCCGCGAGTCGCGGAGTTTGTAAATACAGCTCACAAACTTTGGAGTCTTTCTTGCCGACGGATTTTTATTATTTATATAATATATAAATAATTATAAGAATTATTTAAATATTATATTATATTTACGTGCATAGTAGATTTGTAATTTTTAGTCCGTTTCGTCGAGCGTTGAGAGTTGACTCTGGTCCCGGTTCCAGATTTTTGAACGTCCTTGCGTACAATTTAATATCTTGTACTTTGCGTTTTGAATCTTGTACTCTTGTAATTTCGAGACGTTTCTTATCAATAATTGGAACCTCTTTGATTGTATTTTGTACTTTTGAGCTTTTTGGTCGTTTGCGTCTTCAATTCGTCGAATCTGTCTTTTGTCTTCACCTTTTATTATTTAAATGAATATCACTTTTAAATAGAACAATTGCAACTAAAAGCTTGTCTTTCTTGAGGAATAATGCTATGAAATATATGTTCGTTTTTAGCATTATCAGTACAGTGTAGGCAGATTTCATAATAAAGGGAATATGCCACATTAATGGTTAAGTATGGTTACCGAGGCGCTCAACAACTTATAGAATACTTTTATACACTTGCGAGTGTACATATATTTATAACTATGAAATCTTGTGGTCTATATTTATATCGATGATAAACCTATATATCTCACCAACCTTTGTGTTGACTGTTTACGCATGTTTATTCTCAGGTCCTTAAGAAAGTCTTCCGCTGTTGCATTATTTAAGCAAGCTGTGCATGGAGTCTCATACTTTTATTTAAATAAAGTGTTGCATTCAATAAAACTTTTTTCATGTATTATATTCGACTGTTACGTCACGTGTGTAGTATTTGGAAACTGATGTATTTTGGGGATTATTTCTTAAATAATCGCCCACTTGTTTAAAACATGCATTATGTATAATAATGATGTGCTTTTTATGAAACGAATGCAATATTTTCTAAAACGTATCATATAGAGGTCAAATACCTCGCTTTGGGACCAATGAGAACGTACCTCGTTTATAGTAATATATGTAGTGACCCGAACTTTTCCATGTTTATATATATTAATTGAGATTGATATTTACATGATTAAATGTTTCCAACATGTTAAGCAATCAAACTTGTTAAGACTTGATTAATTGAAATATGTTTCATATAGACAATTGACCACCCAAGTTGACCGGTGATTCACGAACGTTAAAACTTGTAAAAACTATATGATGACATATATATAGATATATATATATATAGTTAACATGATACTATGATAAGTAAACATATCATTAAGTATATTAACAATGAACTACATATGTAAAAACAAGACTACTAACTTAATGATTTTTAAACGAGACATATATGTAACGATTATCGTTGTAAAGACATTTAATGTATATATATATCATATTAAGAGATATTCATACATGATAATATCATGATAATATAATAATTTAAAATCTCATTTGATATTATAAACATTGGATTAACAACATTTACCAAGATCGTTAACCTAAAGGTTTCAAAACAACACTTACATGTAACGACTAACGATGACTTAACGACTCAGTTAAAATGTATATACATGTAGTGTTTTAATATGTATTTATACACTTTTGAAAGACTTCAATACACTTATCAAAATACTTCTACTTAATAAAAATGCTTACAATTACATCCTCGTTCAGTTTCATCAACAATTCTACTCGTATGCACCCGTATTCGTACTCGTACAATACACAGCTTTTAGATGTATGTACTATTGGTATATACACTCCAATGATCAGCTCTTAGCAGCCCATGTGAGTCACCTAACACATGTGGGAACCATCATTTGGCAACTAGCATGAAATATCTCATAAAATTACAAAAATATGAGTAATCATTCATGACTTATTTACATGAAAACAAAATTACATATCCTTTATATCTAATCCATACACCAACGACCAAAAACACCTACAAACACTTTCATTCTTCGATTTTCTTCATCTTTGATCTCTCTCAAGTTCTATCTTCAAGTTCTAAGTGTTCTTCATAAATTCTACAAGTTCTAGTTACATAAAATCAAGAATACTTTCAAGTTTGCTAGCTCACTTCCAATCTTGTAAGGTGATCATCCAACCTCAAGAAATCTTTGTTTCTTACAGTAGGTTATCATTCTAATACAAGGTAATAATCATATTCAAACTTTGGTTCAATTTCTATAACTATAACAATCTTATTTCAAGTGATGATCTTACTTGAATTTGTTTTCGTATCATGATTCTGCCTCAAGAACTTCGAGCCATCCAAGGATCCGTTGAAGCTAGATCCATTTTTCTCTTTTATAGTAGGTTTATCCAAGGAACTTAAGGTAGTAATGATGTTCATAACATCATTCGATTCATACATATAAAGCTATCTTATTCGAAGGTTTAAACTTGTAATCACTAGAACATAGTTTAGTTAATTCTAAACTTGTTCGCAAACAAAAGTTAATCCTTCTAACTTGACTTTTAAAATCAACTAAACACATGTTCTATATCTATATGATATGCTAACTTAATGATTTAAAACCTGGAATGTAGTGACCCGAACTTTTCCATGTTTATATATATTAATTGAGATTGATATTTACATGATTAAATGTTTCCAACATGTTAAGCAATAAAACTTGTTAAGACTTGATTAATTGAAATATGTTTCATATAGACAATTGACCACCCAAGTTGACTGGCGATTCACGAACGTTAAAACTTGTAAAAACGACATGACGATATATATATGGATATACATATGGTTAACATGAGACTATGATAAGTAAGTATCTCCATAAGTATATTAACAATGAGTTATATACATATAAACAAGACTACTAACTTAAGGATTTCGAAACGAGACATATATGTAACGATTATCGTTGTAACGACATTTAAATGTATATATATCATATTAAGATATATTAATATATCATACTATTATGATAATATAATAATTTAACATCTCATTAGATATAATAAACAATGGGTTAACAACATTAATTGAGATCGTTAACTTAAAGGTTTCAAAACAACACTTACATGTAACGACTAACGATGACTTAACGACTCAGTTAAAATGTATATACATGTAGTGTATTTAGATGTATTAAAATACTTTTGGAAGACTTCAAGACATATATCAAAACACTCATACTTAACGAAAATGGTTACAGTTACTTTCCCATTTTTTCTTTCATCAAGAATTCTAGTCGTATTTTTACCCGTATTATACACAGCTTCAAAACGTACTTACTATGGGTATATACCAATAGGAAATAGCATGGGATTCCACTCTTGATTATGTCATGTATGACTAATCAATTTTAACTTCTACCATGAGCTAATCAACTAACTAGAACTCCTTTTAACCCCACTCACCACTCACCAATTACCACTCATCATTCACTCCATTTCACTTCCAATTCTCTTTCTAATTCTCTCTCAACACACCCACACTATTATGAACGTATTTTTCCAGTAGTTAATCATCATCTTCATCAAAAATCACTTCAAGAATCAAGCTATAATCATCATAGGAAGAACACTTCAAGAACACTTCAAAAATCCCTTCAAGTTTACTAATTTACTTCCAAGCTTTCTAATCCATTCCAAGTAATCATCTAAGATTAAGAAACCTTTGTTATATATAGTAGGTTATCTTTCTTATTCAAGCTAATATTCATATTCAAACTTTGATTCAATTTCTATAACTATAAATTATCTTAATTCGAGTAAAAATCTTACTTGAACTTGTTTTTGTGTCATGCTCCTACTTCAAGAACTTTCAAGCCATCCAAGATCCTTTGAAGCTAGATCATTTCTTGTCACTTCCAGTAGGTTTACCTACTAAACTTGAGGTAGTAATGATGTTCATAACATCATTCGATTCATATATATAAAACTATCTTATTCGAAGGTTTAAACTCGTAATCACTAGAACATAGTTTAGTTAATTCTAAACTTGTTCGCAAACAAAAGTTAATCCTTCTAACTTGACTTTTAAAATTAACTAAACACATGTTCTATATCTATATGATATGCTAACTTAATGATTTAAAACCTGGAAACATGAAAAACACCGTAAAACCGGATTTACGCCGTCGTAGTAACACCGCGGGCTGTTTTGGGTTAGTTAATTAAAAACTATGATAAACTTTCATTTAAAAGTTGTTATACTGAGAAAATTATTTTTATTATGAACATGAAACTATATCCAAAAATTATGGTTAAACTCAAAGTGGAAGTATGTTTTCTAAAATGGTCATCTAGACGTCGTTCTTTCCACTGAAATGACTACCTTTACAAAAATGACTTGTAACTTATTTTTCCGACTATAAACCTATACTTTTTCTGTTTAGATTCATAAAATAGAGTTCAATATGAAACCATAGCAATTTTATTCACTCAAAACGGATTTAAAATGAAGAAGTTATGGGTAAAACAAGATTGGATAATTTTTCTCATTTTAGCTACGTGAAAATTGGTAACAAATCTATTTCAACCATAACTTAATCAACTTGTATTGTATATTATGTAATCTTGAGATACCATAGACACGTATACAATGTTTCGACCTATCATGTCGACACATCTATATATATTTCGGAACAACCATAGACACTCTATATGTAAATGTTGGAGTTAGCTATACAGGGTTGAGGTTGATTCCAAAATATATATAGTTTGAGTTGTGATCAATACTGAGATAAGTATACACTGGGTCGTGGATTGATTCAAGATAATATTTATCAATTTATTTCTGTACATCTAACTGTGGACAACTAGTTGTAGGTTATTAACGAGGACAGCTGACTTAATAAACTTAAAACATCAAAATATATTAAAAGTGTTGTAAATATATTTTGAACATACTTTGATATATATGTATATATTGTTATAGGTTCGTGAATCAACCAGTGGCCAAGTCTTACTTCCCAACGAAGTAAAAATCTGTGAAAGTGAGTTATAGTCTTTCTTTTAAAATCTAATATTTTTGGGATGAGAATACATGCAGGTTTATAAATGATTTACAAAATAGACACAAGTACGTGAAACTACATTCTATGGTTGAATTATCGAAATCGAATATGCCCCTTTTTATTAAGTCTGGTAATCTAAGAATTAGGGAACATACACCCTAATTGACGCGAATCCTAAAGATAGATCTATCGGGCCCAACAAGCCCCATCCAAAGTACCGGATGCTTTAGTACTTCGAAATTTATATCATATCCGAAGGGTGTCCCGGAATGATGGGGATATTCTTATATATGCATCTTGTTAATGTCGGTTACCAGGTGTTCACCATATGAATGATTTTTATCTCTATGTATGGGATGTGTATTGAAATATGAAATCTTGTGGTCTATTATTATGATTTGATATATATAGGTTAAACCTATAACTCACCAACATTTTTGTTGACGTTTTAAGCATGTTTATTCTCAGGTGATTATTAAGAGCTTTCGCTGTCGCATACTTAAATAAGGACGAGATTTGGAGTTCATGCTTGTATGATATTGTGTAAAAACTGCATTCAAGAAACTTATTTTGTTGTAACATATTTGTATTGTAAACCATTATGTAATGGTCGTGTGTAAACAGGATATTTTAGATTATCATATTTGATAATCTACGTAAAGCTTTTTAAACCTTTATTGATGAAATAAAGGTTATGGTTTGTTTTAAAATGAATGCAGTCTTTGAAAAACGTCTCATATAGAGGTCAAAACCTCGCAACGAAATCAATTAATATGGAACGTTTTTAATCAATAAGAACGGGACATTTCAGTTGGTATCCGAGCGTTGGTCTTAGAGAACCAGAATTTTGCATTAGTGTGTCTTATCGAGTTTGTTAGGATGCATTAGTGAGTCTGGACTTCGACCGTGTTTAGTTGAAAAATGATTGCTTAACAAATTTTGTTGGAAACTATATATTTTTAACATGTGAATATTATGTGATATATTAATCTCTTAACGCGTTTGATATTATGTGATAGATGTCTACCTCTAGAACAAGTCCCATTGACTCACCTAATAATAATGAAGAGTCAAATGTAAATTGGAATGATTCGTGGACTGATTCACAAGTTCCCGAAGAGGAACCGGAAGAAGAGTCGGAACCGGAAGAAGAATCGGAACCGGAAGAAGAATCGGAACCGGATGAAGAAATAGAACCGGTGGGGGAAATAATAAAACGGTTAAGTAAAAGAAAATCCTCAACCAACCGACCAAGGTTAATTATGGTCAATGGTGTTTCCGCCAAGGAAGCAAAATATTGGGAGGATTACCAATTCTCCGATGAATCGGATTCCGACGAGAATTTCGATGATGTTATAGAAATTACCCCAACTGAATTTAAAAAGGCAAAAGAAAATAATAAGGGAAAGGGCATAAAAATAGAGAAATCTAATTCCAACCCCGATGAACTTTATATGTATGGTCAACCCCCGAAGTCCTTAAGTTGTAACAATGACCCGGGAACCTCTAAACCACCAGGTTTTTCTAAACCAATGTGGAAAATTACGGCTCGTATTAGGGGAACATCATATATCCCTAGAAATTTGGCAAAACGAACCAAAACCGAAGAAGAAGAAACGAGCGAGTCGGAATAAGATAGTTGTATTCGTGTGGTGTAATATATGTAATATAGTGTGCTTATGCTTTATGATATATGTAAAAATTGCTTGTATTAATAAGTATTTTTTTATGAATCTAACTCTTGTCTATTTTACAGTTTAAAAACACAAAATGGATAGACAACCCAATATTTTAAGAGACCTACCCGGAGACATGATTGATGAAATCTTGTCTAGAGTCGGTCAGAATTCCTCGGCACAACTATTTAAGGCGAGATCAGTTTGTAAGACATTCGAAGAACGTTCCAAGAATGTCTTGGTTTATAAGAGACTTTCGTTTGAAAGATGGGGGATATCACATTGGGAAACCCATAAGTTACGATGTGTTTACTTTGACGCATATATTGCGGGGAACCCAAATGCTATTTTACGCAACGGGTTAAGAAATTATTTTGACTCAATATATCCGAATATTGGTCTTCGTGATTTAGAAAAAGCGGCTAACATGCAACATAAAGAAGCATGTTATGCTTACGGATTAGTCTCACCAAAGTGAGAACAAGAACATCGGGCTACAACTATTAAACAAAACGTTTCCACAAGTGACGGAGTCGGTAATTGGGGTAAGAAATGAGGTTTTTAGATTGTTACGGGACTGTTGGACATTACGTAACCCTCGTCCCTTTGACGACGTTACAACACGCTGTCTTATCAATGGCCATAACGGTTATGTTCCACAAGACCAAGGATGGGAAGTAGTCCTAGTAAAACCAGAATGCATGACTTGTTTCTGGACGTATGAATTACGTGTCTTTATTGCCTTTGCTGAACGACTTGTGTACTAGCTAGAATTATCTTCACAACTATCTTGTATCAAAGTTATTGTGTGCTATATTTCATGCTTTATGTAAAATAAGCGGTATTGTAAGTTTGTAAAATATTGTATAAAAGTTTGAACGCGAAATATTATTATAATCAGTTTTTCATATAGAATTGTAGTAGTTGAATTGTATATTAGCTACTAAGTATGAACTTAACGGGTAGGTACTACCCGAATTTAAACTTATAAAACGCTAATATGAAGAAAAAGCTTTTATAAATGAGTTCATATTATGCTACGAAATACTATTAACTACTCTTAATATTCTGTATGATTAACTTGTTCCATTTGACTATTTTGAAGGCAATGGCACCGACTACTCGACACACCGTGAATATGAATGAAGAGGAATTCCGTACTTTTCTAGCTTCAAACATAGCCGCAGTACAGGCTGCGCTACATACCAACAATAACCTTAGATCTAGCAGTACAGGAAATCGTGTAGGATGCACCTACAAAGAATTCACTGCCTGCAAACCTTTGGAATTTGATGGAACCGAAGGACCGATCGGATTGAAACGGTGGACCGAGAAGGTCGAATCGGTGTTTGCCATAAGTAAGTGTACTGAAGAGGACAAAGTGAAGTACGCTACGCATACCTTCACAGGTTCTGCGCTAACATGGTGGAATACCTATCTAGAGCAAGTGGGACAAGACGATGCGTACGCACTACCGTGGTCAGCATTCAAGCACTTGATGAACGAGAAGTACCGTCCCAGAACCGAGGTCAATAAGCTCAAGACAGAACTTAGAGGGTTACGAACCCAAGGATTTGATATTACCACGTACGAAAGACGATTCACAAAATTGTGCCTATTGTGTCCGGGAGCATTCGAAGATGAGGAAGAGAAGATCGACGCGTTTGTGAAAGGATTACCGGAAAGAATCCAAGAAGATATAAGTTCACACGAGCCCGCCTCCATACAACAGGCATGTAGAATGGCTCACAAACTAGTGAACCAGATTGAAGAAAGAATTAAAGAACAGACTGCTGAAGAGGCCAATGTGAAGCAAGTCAAAAGAAAGTGGGAGGAAAACGGTGATAAGAATCACCAATACAACAACAACAGCAATTACAACAATAATCGCAACAATTATCCCAACAATCGCAACATCAATCGCAACTACAACAAACGGCCCAACAACAACAACAACAACAACAACAATCATCCCAACAACAATAATAACCGCAACAACAACAACAATCAGAAGCACCTATGCCAAAGGTGTGAAAAGTATCACTCGGGGTTCTGCACCAAATTTTGCAACAAGTGTAAAAGAAATGGTCATAGCGCGGCGAAGTGTGAGGTCTACGGACCAGGGGTTAATAGAATGAAAGGAACAAATGGTGTCGGAACGAGGAATGGCGGAGCAAGTAGTGTTGGAGCAAGTTATGCCAATGTAGTTTGTTATAAATGTGGAAAATCGGGCCACATTATTAGAAATTGCCCGAACCAGGAGAACACGAATGGACAAGGCCGCGGAAGAGTTTTCAATATTAATGCGGCAGAGGCACAGGAAGACCCGGAGCTTGTTACGGGTACGTTTCTTATTGACAATAAATCTGCTTATGTTTTATTTGATTCGGGTGCGGATAGAAGCTATATGAGTAGAGATTTTGGTGCTAAATTAAGTTGTCCATTGACACCTTTGGATAGTAAATTTTTACTCGAATTAGCAAATGGTAAATTAATTTCAGCAGATAATATATGTCGGAATCGAGAAATTAAACTGGTTAGCGAAACATTTAAGATTGATTTGATACCAGTAGAGTTAGGGAGTTTTGATGTGATAATCGGTATGGACTGGTTGAAAGAAGTAAAAGCAGAGATCGTTTGTTACAAAAATGCAATTCGCATTATACGAGAAAAAGGAAAACCCTTAATGGTGTACAGAGAAAAGGGCAACACGAAGCTACATCTTATTAGTAATTTGAAGGCATAAAAACTAATAAGAAAAGGTTGCTATGCTGTTCTAGCACACGTCGAGAAAGTACAAACTGAAGAAAAGAGCATCAATGATGTTCCCATTGCAAAAGAATTTCCCGATGTATTTCCGAAAGAATTACCGGGATTACCCCCACATCGATCCGTTGAATTTCAAATAGATCTTGTACCAGGAGCTGCACCAATAGCTCGTGCTCCTTACAGACTCGCACCCAGCGAGATGAAAGAACTACAAAGCCAATTACAAGAACTTTTAGAGCATGGTTTCATTTGACCAAGCACATCACCGTGGGGAGCTCCTGTTTTGTTTGTCAAAAAGAAAGATGGTACATTCAGGTTGTGTATCGACTACCGAGAGTTGAACAAACTTACCATCAAGAACCGCTACCCACTACCGAGAATCGATGACTTATTTGATCAACTACAAGGCTCGTCTGTTTATTCAAAGATTGACTTACGTTCCGGGTATCATCAAATGCGGGTGAAAGAAGATGATATTCCAAAGACTGCTTTCAGAACACGTTACGGTCATTACGAGTTTATGGTCATGCCGTTTGGTTTAACTAATGCACCAGCTGTGTTCATGGACCTTATGAACCGAGTGTGTGGACCATACCTTGACAAGTTTGTCATTGTTTTCATTGATGACATACTTATTTACTCAAAGAATGACCAAGAACACGGTGAACATTTGAGAAAGGTGTTAGAAGTATTGAGGAAGGAAGAATTGTACGCTAAGTTTTCAAAGTGTGCATTTTGGTTGGAAGAAGTTCAATTCCTCGGTCACATAGTGAACAAAGAAGGTATTAAGGTGGATCCGGCAAAGATAGAAACTGTTGAAAAGTGGGAAACCCCGAAAACTCCGAAACACATACGCCAGTTTTTAGGACTAGCTGGTTACTACAGAAGGTTCATCCAAGACTTTTCCAGAATAGCAAAACCCTTGACTGCATTAACGCATAAAGGGAAGAAATTTGAATGGAAGGATGAACAAGAGAAAGCGTTTCAGTTATTGAAGAAAAAGCTAACTACGGCACCTATATTGTCATTGCCTGAAGGGAATGATGATTTTGTGATTTATTGTGACGCATCAAAGCAAGGTCTCGGTTGTGTATTAATGCAATGAACGAAGGTGATTGCTTATGCATCTAGACAATTGAAGATTCACGAGCAAAATTATACGACGCATGATTTGGAATTAGGCGCGGTTGTTTTTGCATTAAAGACTTGGAGGCACTACTTATATGGGGTTAAAAGTATTATCTATACCGACCACAAAAGTCTTCAACACATATTTAATCAGAAACAACTGAATATGAGGCAGCGTAGGTGGATTGAATTGTTGAATGATTACGACTTTGAGATTCGTTACCACCCGGGGAAGGCAAATGTGCTAGCCGATGCCTTGAGCAGGAAGGACAGAGAACCCATTCGAGTAAAATCTATGAATATAATGATTCATAATAACCTTACTACTCAAATAAAGGAGGCGCAACAAGGAGTTTTAAAAGAAGGAAATTTAAAGGATGAAATACCCAAAGGATCGGAGCAGCATCTTAATATTCGGGAAGACGGAACCCGGTATAGGGCTGAAAGGATTTGGGTACCAAAATTTGGAGATATGAGAGAAATGGTACTTAGAGAAGCTCATAAAACCAGATACTCAATACATCCTGGAACGGGGAAGATGTACAAGGATCTCAAGAAACATTTTTGGTGGCCGGGTATGAAAGCCGATATTGCTAAATACGTAGGAGAATGTTTAACGTGTTCTAAGGTCAAAGCTGAGCATCAGAAACCATCAGGTCTACTTCAACAACCCGAAATCCCGGAATGGAAATGGGAAAACATTACCATGGATTTCATCACTAAATTTCCAAGGACTGCAAGTGGTTTTGATACTATTTGGGTAATAGTTGATCGTCTCACCAAATTAGCACACTTCCTACCAATAAGAGAAGATGACAAGATGGAGAAGTTAGCACGACTGTATTTGAAGGAAGTCATCTCCAGACATGGAATACCAATCTCTATTATCTCTGATAGGGATGGCAGATTTATTTCAAGATTCTGGCAGACATTACAGCAAGCATTAGGAACTCGTCTAGACATGAGTACTGCCTATCATCCACAAACTGATGGGCATAGCGAAAGGATGATACAAACGCTTGAAGACATGCTACGAGCATGTGTTATTGATTTCGGAAATAGTTGGGATCGACATCTACCGTTAGCAGAATTTTCCTACAACAACAGCTACCATTCAAGCATTGAGATGGCGCCGTTTGAAGCACTTTATGGTAGAAAGTGCAGGTCTCCGATTTGTTGGAGTGAAGTGGGGGATAGACTGATTACGGGTCCGGAGATTATACAAGAAACTACCGAGAAGATCATCCAAATTCAACAATGGTTGAAAACCGCCCAAAGTCGACAAAAGAGCTACGCTGACATTAAAAGAAAAGATATAGAATTTGAAATTGGAGAGATGGTCATGCTTAAAGTTGCACCTTGGAAAGGCGTTGTTCGATTTGGTAAACGAGGGAAATTAAATCCAAGGTATATTGGACCATTCAAGATTATTGATCGTGTCGGACCAGTAGCTTACTGACTTGAGTTACCTCAACAACTCGCGGCTGTACATAACACTTTCCACATCTCGAATTTGAAGAAATGTTTTGCTAAAGAAGATCTCACTATTCCGTTAGATGAAATCCAAATCAACGAAAAACTTCAATTCATCGAAGAACCCGTCGAAATAATGGATCGTGAGGTTAAAAGACTTAAGCAAAACAAGATACCAATTGTTAAGGTTTGATGGAATGCTCGTAGAGGACCCGAGTTCACCTGGGAGCGTGAAGATCAGATGAAGAAGAAATACCCGCATCTATTTCCAGAAGATTCGTCAACACCTTCAACAGCTTAAAATTTCGGGACGAAATTTATTTAACGGGTAGGTACTGTAGTGACCCGAACTTTTCCATGTTTATATATATTAATTGAGATTGATATTTACATGATTAAATGTTTCCAACATGTTAAGTAATAAAACTTGTTAAGAATTGATTAATTGAAATATGTTTCATATAGACAATTGACCACCCAAGTTGACCGGCGATTCACGAACGTTAAAACTTGTAAAAACGACATGACGATATATATATGGATATACATATGGTTAACATGAGATTATGATAAGTAAGTATCTCCATAAGTATATTAACAATGAGTTATATACATATAAACAAGACTACTAACTTAAGGATTTCGAAACGAGACATATATGTAACGATTATCGTTGTAACGACATTTAAATGTATATATATCATATTAAGATATATTAATATATCATACTATTATGATAATATAATAATTTAACATCTCATTAGATATAATAAACAATGGGTTAACAACATTAATTGAGATCGTTAACTTAAAGGTTTCAAAACAACACTTACATGTAACGACTAACGATGACTTAATGACTCAGTTAAAATGTATATACATGTAGTGTATTTAGATGTATTAAAATACTTTTGGAAGACTTCAAGACATATATCAAAACACTCATACTTAACGAAAATGGTTACAGTTACTTTTCCATTCTTTTCTTTCATCAAGAATTCTAGTCGTATTTTTACCCGTATTATACACAGCTTCAAAACGTACTTACTATGGGTATATACCAATAGGAACTAGCATGAGATTCCACTCTTGATTATGTCATGTATGACTAATTAATTTTAACTTCTACCATGAGCTAATCAACTAACTAGAACTCCTTTTAACCCCACTCACCACTCACCAATTACCACTCATCATTCACTCCATTTCACTTCCAATTCTCTTTCTAATTCTCTCTCAACACACCCACACTATTATGAACGTATTTTTCCAGTAGTTAATCATCATCTTCATCAAAAATCACTTCAAGAATCAAGCTATAATCATCATAGGAAGAACACTTCAAGAACACTTCAAAAATCCCTTCAAGTTTACTTATTTACTTCCAAGCTTTCTAATCCATTCCAAGTAATCATCTAAGATCAAGAAACCTTTGTTATATATAGTAGTTTATCTTTCTTATTCAAGGTAATATTCATATTCAAACTTTGATTCAATTTCTATAACTATAAATTATCTTAATTCGAGTAAAAATCTTACTTGAACTTGTTTTTGTGTCATGCTCCTACTTCAAGAACTTTCAAGCCATCCAAGATCCTTTGAAGCTAGATCATTTCTTGTCACTTCCAGTAGGTTTACCTACTAAACTTGAGGTAGTAATGATGTTCATAACATCATTCGATTCATATATATAAAACTATCTTATTCGAAGGTTTAAACTCGTAATCACTAGAACATAGTTTAGTTAATTCTAAACTTGTTCGCAAACAAAAGTTAATCCTTCTAACTTGACTTTTAAAATTAACTAAAAACATGTTCTATATCTATATGATATGCTAACTTAATGATTTAAAACCTGAAAACACGAAAAACACCGTAAAACCGGATTTACGCCGTCGTAGTAACACCGCGGGCTGTTTTGGGTTAGTTAATTAAAAACTATGATAAACTTTCATTTAAAAGTTGTTATTCTGAGAAAATTATTTTTATTATGAACATGAAACTATATCCAAAAATTATGGTTAAACTCAAAGTGGAAGTATGTTTTCTAAAATGGTCATCTAGACGTCGTTCTTTCCACTGAAATGACTACCTTTACAAAAATGACTTGTAACTTATTTTTCCGACTATAAACCTATACTTTTTCTGTTTAGATTCATAAAATAGAGTTCAATATGAAACCATAGCAATTTTATTCACTCAAAACGGATTTAAAATGAAGAAGTTATGGGTAAAACAAGATTGGATAATTTTTCTCATTTTAGCTACGTGAAAATTGGTAACAAATCTATTCCAACCATAACTTAATCAACTTGTATTGTATATTATGTAATCTTGAGATACCATTGACACGTATACAATGTTTCGACCTATCATGTCGACACATCTATATATATTTCGGAACAACCATAGACACTCTATATGTGAATGTTGGAGTTAGCTATACAGGGTTGAGGTTGATTCCAAAATATATATAGTTTGAGTTGTGATCAATACTGAGATACGTATACACTGGGTCGTGGATTGATTCAAGATAATATTTATCGATTTATTTCTGTACATCTAACTGTGGACAACTAGTTGTAGGTTATTAACGAGGACAGCTGACTTAATAAACTTAAAACATCAAAATATATTAAAAGTGTTGTAAATATATTTTGAACATACTTTTATATATATGTATATATTGTTATAGGTTCGTGAATCAACCAGTGGCCAAGTCTTACTTCCCGACGAAGTAAAAATCTGTGAAAGTGAGTTATAGTCCCACTTTTAAAATCTAATATTTTTGGGATGAGAATACATGCAGGTTTATAAATGATTTACAAAATAGACACAAGTACGTGAAACTACATTCTATGGTTGAATTATCGAAATCGAATATGCCCCTTTTTATTAAGTCTGGTAATCTAAGAATTAGGGAACAGACACCCTAATTGACGCGAATCCTAAAGATAGATCTATCGGGCCCAACAAGCCCCATCCAAAGTACCGGATGCTTTAGTACTTCGAAATTTATATCATATCCGAAGGGTGTCCCGGAATGATGGGGATATTCTTATATATGCATCTTGTTAATGTCGGTTACCAGGTGTTCACCATATGAATGATTTTTATCTCTATGTATGGGATGTGTATTGAAATATGAAATCTTGTGGTCTATTATTATGATTTGATATATATAGGTTAAACCTATAACTCACCAACATTTTTGTTGACGTTTTAAGCATGTTTATTCTCAGGTGATTATTAAGAGCTTCCGCTGTCGCATACTTAAATAAGGACGAGATTTGGAGTTCATGCTTGTATGATATTGTGTAAAAACTGCATTCAAGAAACTTATTTTGTTGTAACATATTTGTATTGTAAACCATTATGTAATGGTCGTGTTTAAACAGGATATTTTAGATTATCATATTTGATAATCTACGTAAAGCTTTTTAAACCTTTATTGATGAAATAAAGGTTATGGTTTGTTTTAAAATGAATGCAGTCTTTGAAAAACGTCTCATATAGAGGTCAAAACCTCGCAACGAAATCAATTAATATGGAACGTTTTTAATCAATAAGAACGGGACATTTCATGGAAACACGAAAAACACCGTAAAACCGGATTTACGCCGTCGTAGTAACACCGCGGGCTGTTTTGGGTTAGTTAATTAAAAACTATGATAAACTTTGATTTAAAAGTTGTTATTCTGAGAAAATGATTTTTATTATGAACATGAAACTATATCCAAAAATTATGGTTAAACTCAAAGTGGAAGTATGTTTTCTAAAATGGTCATCTAGACGTCGTTCTTTCGACTGAAATGACTACCTTTACAAAAACAACTTGTAACTTATTTTTCCGACTATAAACCTATACTTTTTCTGTTTAGATTCATAAAATAGAATTCAATATGAAACCGTAGCAATTTGATTCACTCAAAACGGATTTAAAATGAAGAAGTTATGGGTAAAACAAGATTGGATAATTTTTCTCATTTTAGCTACGTGAAAATTGGTAACAAATCTATTCCAACCATAACTTAATCAACTTGTATTGTATATTATGTAATCTTGAGATACCATAGACACGTATACAATGTTTCGACCTATCATGTCGACACATCTATATATATTTCGGAACAACCATAGACACTCTATATGTGAATGTTGGAGTTAGCTATACAGGGTTGAGGTTGATTCCAAAATATATATAGTTTGAGTTGTGATCAATACTGAGATACGTATACACTGGGTCGTGGATTGATTCAAGATAATATTTATCAATTTATTTCTGTACATCTAACTGTGGACAACTAGTTGTAGGTTACTAACGAGGACAGCTGACTTAATAAACTTAAAACATCAAAATATATTAAAAGTGTTGTAAATATATTTTGAACATACTTTGATATATATGTATATATTGTTATAGGTTCGTGAATCAACCAGTGACCAAATCTTACTTCCCGACGAAGTAAAAATCTGTGAAAGTGAGTTATAGTCCCACTTTTAAAATCTAATATTTTTGGGATGAGAATACATGCAGGTTTTATAAATGATTTACAAAATAGACACAAGTACGTGAAACTACATTCTATGGTTGAATTATCGAAATCGAATATGCCCCTTTTTATTAAGTCTGGTAATCTAAGAATTAGGGAACAGACACCCTAATTGACGCGAATCCTAAAGATAGATCTATTGGGCCTAACAAACCCCATCCAAAGTACCGGATGCTTTAGCACTTCAAAATTTATATCATATCCGAAGGGTGTCCCGGAATGATGGGGATATTCTTATATATGCATCTTGTTAATGTCGGTTACCAGGTGTTCACCATATGAATGATTTTTATATCTATGTATGGGATGTGTATTGAAATATGAAATCTTGTGGTCTATTATTATGATTTGATATATATAGGTTAAACCTATAACTCACCAACATTTTTGTTGACGTTTTAAGCATGTTTATTCTCAGGTGATTATTAAGAGCTTCCGCTGTCGCATACTTAAATAAGGACGAGATTTGGAGTCCATGCTTGTATGATATTGTGTAAAAACTGCATTCAAGAAACTTATTTTGTTGTAACATATTTGTATTGTAAACCATTATGTAATGGTCATGTGTAAACAGGATATTTTAGATTATCATTATTTGATAATCTACGTAAAGCTTTTTAAACCTTTATTGATGAAATAAAGGTTATGGTTTGTTTTAAAATGAATGCAGTCTTTGAAAAATGTCTCATATAGAGGTTAAAACCTCGCAACGAAATCAATTAATATGGAACGTTTTTAATCAATAAGAACGGGACATTTCAGTTGGTATCAGAGCGTTGGTCTTAGAGAACCAGAATTTTGCATTAGTGTGTATTATCGAGTTTGTTAGGATGCATTAGTGAGTCTGGACTTCGACCGTGTTTACTTGAAAAATGATTGCTTAACAAATTTTGTTGGAAACTATATATTTTTAACATGTGAATATTATGTGATATATTAATCTCTTAACGCGTTTGATATTATGTGATAGATGTCTACCTCTAGAACAAGTCCCATTGACTCACCTAATAATAATGAAGAGTCAAATGTAAATTAGAATGATTCGTGGACTGATTCACAAGTTCCCGAAGAGGAACCGGAAGAAGAGTCGGAACCGGAAGAAGAATCGGAACCGGAAGAAGAATCGGAACCGGATGAAGAAATAGAACTGGTGGGGGAAATAATAAAACGGTTAAGTAAAAGAAAATTCTCAACCAACCGACCAAGGTTAATTATGGTCAATGGTGTTTCCGCCAAGGAAGTAAAATATTGGGAGGATTACCAATTCTTCGATGAATCGGATTCCGACGAGAATTCCGATGATGTTATAGAAATTACCCCAACTAAATTTAAAAAGGCAAAAGAAAATAATAAGGGAAAGGGCATAAAAATAGAGAAATCTAATTCCAACCCCGATGAACTTTATATGTATCGTCAACCCCCGAAGTCCTTAAGTTGTAACAATGACCCGGGAACCTCTAAACCACCAGATTTTTCTAAACCAATGTGGAAAACGACGGCTCGTATTAGGGGAACATCATATATCCCTAGAAACTTGGCAAAACGAACCAAAACTGAAGAAGAAGAAACAAGCGAGTCGGAATAAGATAGTTGTATTCGTGTGGTGTAATATACGTAATATAGTGTGCTTATGCTTTATGATATATGTAAAAATTGCTTGTATTAATAAGTATTTTTTTTATGAATCTAACTCTTGTCTATTTTACAGTATAAAAACACAAAATGGATAGACAACCCAATATTTTAAGAGACCTACCCGGAGACATGATTGATGAAATCTTGTCTAGAGTCGGTCAGAATTCTTCGGCACAACTATTTAAGGCGAGATCAGTTTGTAAGACATTCGAAGAACGTTCCAAGAATGCCTTGGTTTATAAAAGGCTTTCGTTCGAAAGATGGGGGATATCACATTGGGAAATCCATAAGTTACGATGTGTTTACTTTGACGCATATATTAAAGGGAACCCAAATGCTATTTTACGCAATGGGTTAAGAAATTATTTTGACTCAATATATCTGAAATGTCCCGTTCTTATTGATTAAAAACGTTCCATATTAATTGATTTCGTTGCGAGGTTTTGACCTCTATATGAGACGTTTTTTTTTCAAAGACTGCATTCATTTTTTAAAACAAACCATAACCTTTATTTCATAGATAAAGGTTTTAAAAAGCTTTACGTAGATTATCAAATAATGATAATCTAAAATATCCTGTTTACACACGACCATTACATAATGGTTTACAATACAAATATGTTACAACAAAATAAGTTTCTTGAATGCAGTTTTTACACAATATCATACAAGCATGAACTCCAAATCTCGTCCTTATTTAAGTATGCGACAGCGGAAGTTCTTAATAATCACCTGAGAATAAACATGCTTAAAACGTCAACAAAAATGTTGGTGAGTTATAGGTTTAACCTATATATATCAAATCATAATAATAGACCACAAGATTTCATATTTCAATACACAACCCATACATAGAGATAAAAATCATTCATATGGTGAACACCTGGTAACCGACATTAACAAGATGCATATATAAGAATATCCCCATCATTCCGGGACACCCTTCGGATATGATATAAATTTCGAAGTACTAAAGCATCCGATACTTTGGATGGGGCTTGTTGGGCCCGATAGATCTATCTTTAGGATTCGCGTCAATTAGGGTGTCTGTTCCCTAATTCTTAGATTACCAGACTTAATAAAAAGGGGCATATTCGATTTCGATAATTCAACCATAGAATGTAGTTTCACGTACTTGTGTCTATTTTGTAAATCATTTATAAAACCTGCATGTATTCTCATCCCACAAATATTAGATTTTAAAAGTGGGACTATAACTCACTTTCACAGATTTTTACTTCGTCGGGAAGTAAGACTTGGCCACTGGTTGATTCACGAACCTATAACAATATATACATATATATCAAAGTATGTTCAAAATATATTTACAGCACTTTTAATATATTTTTATGTTTTAAGTTTATTAAGTCAGTTGTCCTCGTTAGTAACCTGCAACTAGTTGTCCACAGTTAGATGTACAGAAATAAATCGATAAATATTATCTTGAATCAATCCACGACCCAGTGTATACGTATCTCAGTATTGATCACAACTCAAACTATATATATTTTGGAATCAACCTCAACCCAGTATAGCTAACTCCAACATTCACATATAGAGTGTCTATGGTTGTTCCGAAATATATATAGATGTGTCGACATGATAGGTCGAAACATTGTATACGTGTCTATGGTATCTCAAGATTACATAATATACAATACAAGTTGATTAAGTTATGGTTGGAATAGATTTGTTACCAATTTTCACGTAGCTAAAATGAGAAAAATTATCCAATCTTGTTTTACCCATAACTTCTTCATTTTAAATCCGTTTTGAGTGAATCAAATTGCTATGGTTTCATATTGAACTTTATTTTATGAATCTAAACAGAAAAAGTATAGGTTTATTGTCGGAAAAATAAGTTACAAGTCGTTTTTGTAAAGGTAGTCATTTCAGTCGAAAGAACGACGTCTAGATGACCATTTTAGAAAACATACTTCCACTTTGAGTTTAACCATAATTTTTGGATATAGTTTCATGTTCATAATAAAAATCATTTTCTCAGAATAACAACTTTTAAATCAAAGTTTATCATAGTTTTTAATTAACTAACCCAAAACAGCCCGCGGTGTTACTACGACGGCGTAAATCCGGTTTTACGGTGTTTTTCGTGTCTCCAGGTTTTAAATCATTAAGTTTGCATATCATATAGATATAGAACATGTGTTTAGTTGATTTTAAAAGTCAAGTTAGAAGGATTAACTTTTGTTTGCGAACAAGTTTAGAATTAACTGAACTATGTTCTAGTGATTACAAGTTTAAACCTTCGAATAAGATAGCTTTATATGTATGAATTGAATGATGTTATGAACATCATTACTACCTTAAGTTCCTTGGATAAACCTACTGGATAAGTGAAAAATGGATCTAGCTTCAACAGATCCTTGGATGGCTCGAAGTTCTTGAAGCAGAATCATGACACGAAAACAAGTTCAAGTAAGATCATCACTTGAAATAAGATTGTTATAGTTATAGAAATTGAACCAAAGTTTGAATATGATTATTACCTTGTATTAGAATGATAACCTACTGTAAGAAACAAAGATTTCTTGAGGTTGGATGATCACCTTACAAGATTGGAAGTGAGCTAGCAAACTTGAAAGTATTCTTGATTTTATGTAACTAGAACTTGTAGAATATATGAAGAACACTTAGAACTTGAAGATAGAACTTGAGAGAGATCAATTAGATGAAGAAAATTGAAGAATGAAAGTGTTTGTAGGTGTTTTTGGTCGTTGGTGTATGGATTAGATATAAAGGATATGTAATTTTGTTTTCATGTAAATAAGTCATGAATGATTACTCATATTTTTGTAATTTTATGAGATATTTCATGCTAGTTGCCAAATGATGGTTCCCACATGTGTTAGGTGACTCACATGGGCTGCTAAGAGCTGATCATTGGAGTGTATATACCAATAGTACATACATCTAAAAGCTGTGTATTGTACGAGTACGAATACGGGTGCATACGAGTAGAATTGTTGATGAAACTGAACGAGGATGTAATTGTAAGCATTTTTGTTAAGTAGAAGTATTTTGATAAGTGTATTTAAGTCTTTCAAAAGTGTATAAATACATATTAAAATACTACATGTATATACATTTTAACTGAGTCGTTAAGTCATCGTTAGTCGTTACATGTAAGTGTTGTTTTGAAACCTTTAGGTTAACGATCTTGTTAAATGTTGTTAACCCAATGTTTATAATATCAAATGAGATTTTAAATTATTATATTATCATGATATTATCATGTATGAATATCTCTTAATATGATATATATATATACATTAAATGTCTTTACAACGATAATCGTTACATATATGTCTCGTTTAAAAATCATTAAGTTAGTAGTCTTGTTTTTACATATGTAGTTCATTGTTAATATACTTAATGATATGTTTACTTATCATAGTATCATGTTAAATATATATATATCCATATATATGTCATCATATAGTTTTTACAAGTTTTAACGTTCGTGAATCACCGGTCAACTTGGGTGGTCAATTGTCTATATGAAACATATTTCAATTAATCAAGTCTTAACAAGTTTGATTTCTTAACATGTTGGAAATATTTAATCATGTAAATATCAATCTCAATTAATATATATAAACATGGAAAAGTTCGGGTCACTACAGTACCTACCCGTTAAATAAATTTCGTCCCGAAATTTTAAGCTGTTGAAGGTGTTGACGAATCTTCTGGAAATAGATGCGGGTATTTCTTCTTCATCTGATCTTCATGCTCCCAGGTGAACTCGGGTCCTCTACGAGCATTCCATCGAACCTTAACAATTGGTATCTTGTTTTGCTTAAGTCTTTTAACCTCACGATCCATTATTTCGACGGGTTCTTCGATGAATTGGAGTTTTTCGTTGATTTGGATTTCACCTAACAGAATAGTGAGATCTTCTTTAGCAAAACATTTCTTCAAATTCGAGAGGTGGAAAGTGTTATGTACAGCCGCGAGTTGTTGAGGTAACTCAAGTCGGTAAGCTACTGGTCCGACACGATCAATAATCTTGAATGGTCCAATATACCTTGGATTTAATTTCCCTCGTTTACCAAATCGAACAACGCCTTTCCAAGGTGAAACTTTAAGCATGACCATCTCTCCAATTTCAAATTCTATATCTTTTCTTTTAATGTCAGCGTAGCTCTTTTGTCGACTTTGGGCGGTTTTCAACCGTTGTTGAATTTGGATGATCTTCTCGGTAGTTTCTTGTATAATCTCCGGACCCGTAATCTGTCTATCCCCCACTTCACTCCAACAAATCGGAGACCTGCACTTTCTACCATAAAGTGCTTCAAACGGCGCCATCTCAATGCTTGAATGGTAGCTGTTGTTGTAGGAAAATTCTGCTAACGGTAGATGTCGATCCCAACTGTTTCCGAAATCAATAACACATGCTCGTAGCATGTCTTCAAGCGTTTGTATCGTCCTTTCGCTCTGCCCATCAGTTTGTGGATGATAGGCAGTACTCATGTCTAGACGAGTTCCTAATGCTTGCTGTAATGTCTGCCAGAATCTTGAAATAAATCTGCCATCCCTATCAGAGATAATAGAGATTGGTATTCCATGTCTGGAGACGACTTCCTTCAAATATAGTCGTGCTAACTTCTCCATCTTGTCATCTTCTCTTATTGGCAGGAAGTGTGCTGATTTGGTGAGACGATCAACTATTACCCAAATAGTATCAAAACCAATTGCAGTCCTTGGCAATTTAGTGATGAAATCCATGGTAATGTTTTCCCATTTCCATTCTGGGATTTCGGGTTGTTGAAGTAGACCTGATGGTTTCTGATGCTCAGCTTTGACCTTAGAACACGTCAAACATTCTCCTACGTATTTAGCAACATCGGCTTTCATACCTGGCCACCAAAAATGTTTCTTGAGATCCTTGTACATCTTCTCCGTTCCAGGATGTATTGAGTATCTAGTTTTATGAGCTTCTCTAAGTACCATTTCTCTCATATCTCCAAATTTTGGTACCCAAATCCTTTCAGCCCTATACCGGGTTCCGTCTTCCCGAATATTAAGATGCTTCTCCGATCCTTTGGGTATTTCATCCTTTAAATTTCCCTTTTTTAAAACTCCTTGTTGCGCCTCCTTTATTTGAGTAGTAAGGTTATTATGAATCATTATATTCATAGATTTTACTCGAATGGGTTCTCTGTCCTTCCTGCTCAAGGCATCGGCTACCACATTTGCCTTCCCCGGGTGGTAATGAATCTCAAAGTCGTAATCATTCAATAATTCAATCCACCTACGCTGCCTCATATTCAGTTGTTTCTGATTAAATATGTGTTGAAGACTTTTGTGGTCGGTATATATAATACTTTTGACCCCATATAAGTAGTGCCTCCAAGTCTTTAATGCAAAAACAACCGCGCCTAATTCCAAATCATGCGTCGTATAATTTTGCACGTGAATCTTCAATTGTCTAGACGCATAAGCAATCACCTTCGTTCGTTGCATTAATACACAACCGAGACCTTGCTTTGATGCGTCACAATAAATCACAAAATCATCATTCCCTTCAGGCAATGACAATATAGGTGCCGTAGTTAGCTTTTTCTTCAATAACTGAAACGCTTTCTCTTGTTCATCCTTCCATTCAAATTTCTTCCCTTTATGCGTTAATGCAGTCAAGGGTTTTGCTATTCTGGAAAAGTCTTGGATGAACCTTCTGTAGTAACCAGCTAGTCCTAAAAACTGGTGTATGTGTTTCGGAGTTTTCGGGGTTTCCTACTTTTCAACAGTTTCTATCTTTGCCGGATCCACCTTAATACCTTCTTTGTTCACTATGTGACCGAGGAATTGAACTTTTTCCAACCAAAATGCACACTTTGAAAACTTAGCGTACAATTCTTCCTTCCTCAATACTTCTAACACCTTTCTCAAATGTTCACCGTGTTCTTGGTCATTCTTTGAGTAAATAAGTATGTCATCAATGAAAACAATGACAAACTTGTCAAGGTATGGTCCACACACTCGGTTCATAAGGTCCATGAACACAGCTGGTGCATTAGTTAAACCAAACGGCATAACCATAAACTCGTAATGACCGTAACGTGTTCTGAAAGCAGTCTTTGGAATATCATCTTCTTTCACCCGCATTTGATGATACCCGGAACGTAAGTCAATCTTTGAATAAACAGACGAGCCTTGTAGTTGATCAAATAAGTCATCGATTCGCGGTAGTGGGTAGCGGTTCTTGATGGTAAGTTTGTTCAACTCTCGGTAGTCGATACACAACCTGAATGTACCATCTTTCTTCTTGACAAACAAAACAGGAGCTCCCCACGGTGATGTGCTTGGTCGAATGAAACCACGCTCTAAAAGTTCTTGTAATTGGCTTTATAGTTCTTTCATCTCGCTGGGTGCGAGTCTGTAAGGAGCACGAGCTATTGGTGCAGCTCTTGGTACAAGATCTATTTGAAATTCAACGGATCGATGTGGGGGTAATCCCGGTAATTCTTTCGGAAATACATCGAGAAATTCTTTTGCAATGGGAACATCATTGATGCTCTTTTCTTCAGTTTGTACTTTCTCGACGTGTGCTAGAACAGTATAGCAACCTTTTCTTATTAGTTTTTGTGCCTTCAAATTACTAATAAGATGTAGCTTCGTGTTGCCCTTTTCTCCGTACACCATTAAGGGTTTTCCTTTTTCTCGTATAATGCGAATTGCATTTTTGTAACAAACGATCTCTGCTTTCACTTCTTTCAACCAGTCCATACCGATTATCACATCAAAACTCCCTAAGTCTACTGGTATCAAATCAATCTTAAATGTTTCGCTAACCAGTTTAATTTCTCGATTCCGACATATATTATCTGCTGAAATTAATTTACCATTTGCTAATTCGAGTAAAAATTTACTATCCAAAGGTGTCAATGGACAACTTAATTTAGCACAAAAATCTCTACTCATATAGCTTCTATCCGCACCCGAATCAAATAAAACGTAAGCAGATTTATTGTCAATAAGAAACGTACCCGTAACAAGCTCCGGGTCTTCCTGTGCCTCTGCTGCATTGAAATGTCCCGTTCTTATTGATTAAAAACGTTCCATATTAATTGATTTCGTTGCGAGGTTTTGACCTCTATATGAGACGTTTTTCAAAGACTGCATTCATTTTTAAAACAAACCATAACCTTTATTTCATAAATAAAGGTTTAAAAAGCTTTACGTAGATTATCAAATAATGATAATCTAAAATATCCTGTTTACACACGACCATTACATAATGGTTTACAATACAAATATGTTACATCGAAATCAGTTTCTTGAATGCAGTTTTTACACAATATCATATAAACATGGACTCCAAATCTTGTCCTTATTTTAGTATGCAACAGCGGAAGCTCTTAATATTCACCTGAGAATAAACATACTTTAAACGTCAACAAAAATGTTGGTGAGTTATAGGTTTAACCTATATATATCAAATCGTAACAATAGACCACAAGATTTCATATTTCAATACACATCCCATACATAGAGATAAAAATCATTCATATGGTGAACACCTGGTAACCGACATTAACAAGATGCATATATAAGAATATCCCCATCATTCCGGGACACCCTTCGGATATGATATAAATTTCGAAGTACTAAAGCATCTGGTACTTTGGATGGGGTTTGTTAGGCCCAATAGATCTATCTTTATTATTCGCGTCAATTAGGGTGTCTGTTCCCTAATTCTTAGATTACCAGACTTAATAAAAAGGGGCATATTCGATTTCGATAATTCAACCATAGAATGTAGTTTCACGTACTTGTGTCTATTTTGTAAATCATTTATAAAACCTGCATGTATTCTCATCCCAAAAATATTAGATTTTAAAAGTGGGACTATAACTCACTTTCACAGATTTTTACTTCGTCGGGAAGTAAGACTTGGCCACTGGTTGATTCACGAACCTATAACAATATATACATATATATCAAAGTATGTTCAAAATATATTTACAACACTTTTAATATATTTTGATGTTTTAAGTTTATTAAGTCAGCTGTCCTCGTTAGTAACCTACAACTAGTTGTCCACAGTTAGATGTACAGAAATAAATCGATAAATATTATCTTGAATCAATCCACGACCCAGTGTATACGTATCTCAGTATTAATCACAACTCAAACTATATATATTTTGGAATCAACCTCAACCCTGTATAGCTAACTCCAACATTCACATATAGAGTGTCTATGGTTGTTCCGAAATATATATAGATGTGTCGACATGATAGGTCGAAATATTGTATACGTGTCTATGGTATCTCAAGATTACATAATATACAATACAAGTTGATTAAGTTATGGTTGGAATAGATTTGTTACCAATTTTCACGTAGCTAAAATGAGAAAATTATCCAATCTTGTTTTACCCATAACTTCTTCATTTTAAATCCGTTTTGAGTGAATCAAATTGCTATGGTTTCATATTGAACTCTATTTTATGAATCTAAACAGAAAAGTATAGGTTTATAGTCGGAAAAATAAGTTACAAGTCGTTTTTGTAAAGGTAGTCATTTCAGTCGAAAGAACGACGTCTAGATGACCATTTTAGAAAACATACTTCCACTTTGAGTTTAACCATAATTTTTGGATATAGTTTCATGTTCATAATAAAAATCATTTTCTCAGAATAACAACTTTTAAATCAAAGTTTATCATAGTTTTTAATTAACTAACCCAAAACAGCCCGCGGTGTTACTACGACGGCGTAAATCCAGTTTTACGGTGCTTTTCGTGTTTCCAGGTTTTAAATCATTAAGTTAGCATATCATATAGATATAGAACATGTGTTTAGTTGATTTTAAAAGTCAAGTTAGAAGGATTAACTTTTGTTTGCGAACAAGTTTAGAATTAACTAAACTATGTTCTAGTGATTACAAGTTTAAACCTTCGAATAAGATAGCTTTATATGTATGAATCGAATGATGTTATGAACATCATTACTACCTTAAGTTCCTTGGATAAACCTACTGGAAAAGAGAAAAATGGATCTAGCTTCAATGGATCCTTGGATGGCTCGAAGTTCTTGAAGCAGAATCATGACACGAAAACAAGTTCAAGTAAGATCATCACTTGAAATAAGATTGTTATAGTTATAGAAATTGAACCAAAGTTTGAATATGATTATTACCTTGTATTAGAATGATAACCTACTGTAAGAAACAAAGATTTCTTGAGGTTGGATGATCACCTTACAAGATTGGAAGTGAGCTAGCAAACTTGAAAGTATTCTTGATTTTATGAAACTAGAACTTTTGGAATTTATGAAGAACACTTAGAACTTGAAGATAGAACTTGAGAGAGTTCAATTAGATGAAGAAAATTGAAGAATGAAAGTGTTTGTAGGTGTTTTTGGTCGTTGGTGTATGGATTAGATATAAAGGATATGTAATTTTGTTTTCATGTAAATAAGTCATGAATGATTACTCATATTTTTGTAATTTTATGAGATATTTCATGCTAGTTGCCAAATGATGGTTCCCACATGTGTTAGGTGACTCACATGGGCTGCTAAGAGCTGATCATTGGAGTGTATATACCAATAGTACATACATCTAAAAGCTGTGTATTGTACGAGTACGAATACGGGTGCATACGAGTAGAATTGTTGATGAAACTGAACGAGGATGTAATTGTAAGCATTTTTGTTAAGTAGAAGTATTTTGATAAGTGTATTGAAGTCTTTCAAAAGTGTATAAATACATATTAAAACACTACATGTATATACATTTTAACTGAGTCGTTAAGTCATCGTTAGTCGTTACATGTAAATGTTGTTTTGAAACCTTTAGGTTATCGATCTTGTTAAATGTTGTTAACCCAATGTTTATAATATCAAAAGAGATTTTAAATTATTATATTATCATGATATTATGATGTACGAATATCTCTTAATATGATATATATACATTAAATGTCGTTACAACGATAATCGTTACATATATGTCTCGTTTAAAAATCATTAAGTTAGTAGTCTTGTTTTTACATATGTAGATCATTGTTAATATACTTAATGATATGTTTACTTATCATAGTATCATGTTAACTATATATATATCCATATATATGTCATCATATAGTTTTTACAAGTTTTAACGTTCGTGAATCACCGGTCAACTTGGGTGGTCAATTGTCTATATGAAACATATTTCAATTAATCAAGTCTTAACAAGTTTGATTGCTTAACATGTTAGAAACATTTAATCATGTAAATATCAATCTCAATTAATATATATAAACATGGAATAGTTCGGGTCACTACAGTACCTACCCGTTAAATAAATTTCGTCCCGAAATTTTAAGCTGTTGAAGGTGTTGACGAATCTTCTGGAAATAGATGCGGGTATTTCTTCTTCATCTGATCTTCACGCTCCCAGGTAAACTCGGGTCCTCTACGAGCATTCCATCGAACCTTAACAATTGGTATCTTGTTTTGCTTAAGTCTTTTAACCTCACGATCCATTATTTCGACTGGTTCTTCGATGAATTGAAGTTTTTCGTTGATTTGGATTTCATCTAACGGAATAGTGAGATCTTCTTTAGCAAAACATTTCTTCAAATTCGAGACGTGGAAAGTGTTATGTACAGCCGCGAGTTGTTGAGGTAACTCAAGTCGGTAAGCTACTGGTCCGACACGATCAATAATCTTGAATGGTCCAATATACCTTGGATTTAATTTCCCTCGTTTACCAAATCGAACAACGCCTTTCCAAGGTGCAACTTTAAGCATGACCATCTCTCCAATTTCAAATTCTATATCTTTTCTTTTAATGTCAGCGTAGCTCTTTTGTCGACTTTGGGCGGTTTTCAACCGTTGTTGAATTTGGATGATCTTCTCGGTAGTTTCTTGTATAATCTCCGGACCCGTAATCTGTCTATCCCCCACTTCACTCCAACAAATCGGAGACCTGCACTTTCTACCATAAAGTGCTTCAAACGGCGCCATCTCAATGCTTGAATGGTAGCTGTTGTTGTAGGAAAATTCTGCTAACGGTAGATGTCGATCCCAACTATTTCCGAAATCAATAACACATGCTCGTAGCATGTCTTCAAGCGTTTGTATCGTCCTTTCACTCTGCCCATCAGTTTGTGGATGATAGGCAGTACTCATGTCTAGACGAGTTCCTAATGCTTGCTGTAATGTCTGCCAGAATCTTGAAATAAATCTGCCATCCCTATCAGAGATAATAGAGATTGGTATTCCATGTCTGGAGACGACTTCCTTCAAATACAGTCGTGCTAACTTCTCCATCTTGTCATCTTCTCTTATTGGTAGGAAGTGTGCTGATTTGGTGAGACGATCAACTATTACCCAAATAGTATCAAAACCACTTGCAGTCCTTGGCAATTTAGTGATGAAATCCATGGTAATGTTTTCCCATTTCCATTCCGGGATTTCGGGTTGTTGAAGTAGACCTGATGGTTTCTGATGCTCAGCTTTGACCTTAGAACACGTCAAACATTCTCCTACGTATTTAGCAACATCGGCTTTCATACCCGGCCACCAAAAATATTTCTTGAGATCCTTGTACATCTTCCCCGTTCCAGGATGTATTGAGTATCTGGTTTTATGAGCTTCTCTAAGTACCATTTCTCTCATATCTCCAAATTTTGGTACCCAAATCCTTTCAGCCCTATACCGGGTTCCGTCTTCCCGAATATTAAGATGCTTCTCCGATCCTTTGGGTATTTCATCCTTTAAATTTCCCTCTTTTAAAACTCCTTGTTGCGCCTCCTTTATTTGAGTAGTAATGTTATTATGAATCATTATATTCATAGATTTTACTCGAATGGGTTCTCTGTCCTTCCTGCTCAAGGCATCGGCTACCACATTTGCCTTCCCCGGGTGGTAACGAATCTCAAAGTCGTAATCATTCAATAATTCAATCCACCTACGCTGCCTCATATTCAGTTGTTTCTGATTAAATATGTGTTGAAGACTTTTGTGGTCGGTATATATAATACTTTTGACCCCATATAAGTAGTGCCTCCAAGTCTTTAATGCAAAAACAACCGCGCCTAATTCCAAATCATGCGTCGTATAATTTTGTTCGTGAATCTTCAATTGTCTAGACGCATAAGCAATCACCTTCATTCGTTGCATTAATACACAACCGAGACCTTGCTTTGATGCATCACAATAAATCACAAAATTATCATTCCCTTCAGGCAATGACAATATAGGTGCCGTAGTTAGCTTTTTCTTCAATAACTGAAACGCTTTCTCTTGTTCATCATTCCATTCAAATTTCTTCCCTTTATGCGTTAATGCAGTCAAGGGTTTTGCTATTCTGGAAAAGTCTTGGATGAACCTTCTGTAGTAACCAGCTAGTCCTAAAAACTGGCGTATGTGTTTCGGAGTTTTCGGGGTTTCCCACTTTTCAACAGTTTCTATCTTTGCCGGATCCACCTTAATACCTTCTTTGTTCACTATGTGACCGAGGAATTGAACTTCTTCCAACCAAAATGCACACTTTGAAAACTTAGCGTACAATTCTTCCTTCCTCAATACTTCTAACACCTTTCTCAAATGTTCACCGTGTTCTTGGTCATTCTTTGAGTAAATAAGTATGTCATCAATGAAAACAATGACAAACTTGTCAAGGTATGGTCCACACACTCGGTTCATAAGGTCCATGAACACAGCTGGTGCATTAGTTAAACCAAACGGCATGACCATAAACTCGTAATGACCGTAACGTGTTCTGAAAGCAGTCTTTGGAATATCATCTTCTTTCACCCGCATTTGATGATACCCGGAACGTAAGTCAATCTTTGAATAAACAGACGAGCCTTGTAGTTGATCAAATAAGTCGTCGATTCTCGGTAGTGGGTAGCGGTTCTTGATGGTAAGTTTGTTCAACTCTCGGTAGTCGATACACAACCTGAATGTACCATCTTTCTTCTTGACAAACAAAACAGGAGCTCCCCACGGTGATGTGCTTGGTCGAATGAAACCACGCTCTAAAAGTTCTTGTAATTGGCTTTGCAGTTCTTTCATCTCGCTGGGTGCGAGTCTGTAAGGAGCACGAGCTATTGGTGCAGTTCCTGGTACAAGATCTATTTGAAATTCAACGGATCGATGTGGGGGTAATCCCGGTAATTCTTTCGGAAATACATCGGGAAATTCTTTTGCAATGGGAACATCATTGATGCTCTTTTCTTCAGTTTGTACTTTCTCGACGTGTGCTAGAACAGCATAGCAACCTTTTCTTATTAGTTTTTGTGCCTTCAAATTACTAATAAGATGTAGCTTCGTGTTGCCCTTTTCTCCGTACACCATTAAGGGTTTTCCTTTTTCTCGTATAATGCGAATTGCATTTTTGTAACAAACGATCTCCGCTTTCACTTCTTTCAACCAGTCCATACCGATTATCACATCAAAACTCCCTAACTCTACTGGTATCAAATCAATCTTAAATGTTTCGCTAACCAGTTTAATTTCTCGATTCCGACATATATTATCTGCTGAAATTAATTTACCATTTGCTAATTCGAGTAAAAATTTACTATCCAAAGGCGTCAATGGACAACTTAATTTAGCACAAAAATCTCTACTCATATAGCTTCTATCCGCACCCGAATCAAATAAAACGTAAGCAGATTTATTGTCAATAAGAAACGTACCCGTAACAAGCTCCGGGTCTTCCTGTGCCTCTACCGCATTAATATTGAAAACTCTTCCACGGCCTTGTCCATTCGTGTTCTCCTGGTTCGGGCAATTTCTAATAATGTGGCCTGGTTTTCCACATTTATAACAAACTACATTGGCATAACTTGCTCCGACACTACTTGCTCCGCCATTACTCGTTCCGACACCATTTGTTCCTTTCGTTCTATTAACCCCTGGTCCGTAGACCTCACACTTCGCCGCGCTATGACCATTTCTTTTACACTTGTTGCAAAATTTGGTGCAGAACCCCGAGTGATTCTTTTCACACCTTTGGCATAGCTGCTTCTGATTGTTGTTGTTGTTGCGGTTATTATTGTTGTTGGGATGATTGTTGTAGTTGCTGTTGTTGTTGTTGTTGTTGTTGGGCCGTTTGTTGTAGTTGTGATTGATGTTGCGATTGTTGGGATAATTGTTGCGATTATTGTTGTAATTGCTGTTGTTGTTGTATTGGTGATTCTTATCACCGTTTTCCTCCCACTTTCTTTTGACTTGCTTCACATTGGCCTCTTCAGCAGTCTGTTCTTTAATTCTTTCTTCAATCTGGTTCACTAGTTTGTGAGCCATTCTACATGCCTGTTGTATGGAGGCGGGCTCGTGTGAACTTATATCTTCTTAGATTCTTTCCGGTAATCCTTTCACAAACGCGTCGATCTTCTCTTCCTCATCTTCGAATGCTCCCGGACACAATAGGCACAATTCTGTGAATCGTCTTTCGTACGTGGTAATATCAAATCCTTGGGTTCGTAACCCTCTAAGTTCTGTCTTGAGCTTATTGACCTCGGTTCTGGGACGGTACTTCTCGTTCATCAAGTGCTTGAATGCTGACCACGGTAGTGCGTACGCATCATCTTGTCCCACTTGCTCTAGATAGGTATTCCACCATGTTAACGCAGAACCTGTGAAGGTATGCGTAGCGTACTTCACTTTGTCCTCTTCAGTACACTTACTTATGGCAAACACCGATTCAACCTTCTCGGTCCACCGTTTCAATCCGATCGGTCCTTCAGTTCCATCAAATTCCAAAGGTTTGCAGGCAGTGAATTCTTTGTAGGTGCATCCTACACGATTTCCTGTACTGCTAGATCCAAGGTTATTGTTGGTATGTAGCGCAGCCTGTACTGCGGCTATGTTTGAAGCTAGAAAAGTACGGAATTCCTCTTCATTCATATTCACGGTGTGTCGAGTAGTCGGTGCCATTTCCTTCAAAATAGTTAAATGGAACAAGTTAATCATACAGAATATTAAGAGTAGTTAATAGTATTTCGTAGCATAATATGAACTCATTTATAAAAGCTTTTTCTTCATATTAGCGTTTTATAAGTTTAAATTCGGGTAGTACCTACCCGTTAAGTTCATACTTAGTAGCTAATATACAATTCAACTACTACAATTCTATATGAAAAACTGATTGTAATAATATTTCGCGTTCAAACTTTTATACAATATTTTACAAACTTACAATACCGCTTATTTTACATAAAGCATGAAATATAGCACACAATAACTTTGATACAAGATAGTTGTGAAGACAATTCTAGCTAGTACACAAGTCGTTCGGCAAAGGCAATAAAGACACGTAATTCATACGTCCAGAAACAAGTCATGCATTCTGGTTTTACTAGGACTACTTCCCATCCTTGGTCTTGTGCAACATAACCGTTATGGCCGTTGATAAGACAGCGTGTTGTAACGTCATCAAAGGGACGAGGGTTACGTAATGTCCAACAGTCCCGTAATAATCTAAAAACCTCATTTCTTACCCCAATTACCGACTCCGTCACTTGTGGAAACATTTTGTTTAATAGTTGTAGCCCGATGTTCTTGTTCTCACTTTGGTGAGAAGCGAACATTACTAATCCGTAAGCATAACATGCTTCTTTATGTTGCATGTTAGCCGCTTTTTCTAAATCACGAAGTCCAATATTCGGATATATTGAGTCAAAATAATTTCTTAACCCGTTGCGTAAAATAGCATTTGGGTTCCCCGCAATATATGCGTCAAAGTAAACACATCGTAACTTATGGGTTTCCCAATGTGATATCCCCCATCTTTCAAACGAAAGTCTCTTATAAACCAAGACATTCTTGGAACGTTCTTCGAATGTCTTACAAACTGATCTCGCCTTAAATAGTTGTGCCGAAGAATTCTGGCCGACTCTAGACAAGATTTCATCAATCATGTCTCCGGGTAGGTCTCTTAAAATATTGGGTTGTCTATCCATTTTGTGTTTTTAAACTGTAAAATAGACAAGAGTTAGATTCATAAAAAAAATACTTATTAATACAAGCAATTTTTACATATATCATAAAGCATAAGAACACTATATTACATATATTACACCACACGAATACAACTATCTTATTCCGACTCACTTGTTTCTTCTTCTTCGGTTTTGGTTCGTTTTGCTAAGTTTCTAGGGATATATGATGTTCCCCTAATACGAGCCGTTATTTTCCACATTGGTTTAGAAAAACCTGGTGGTTTAGAGGTTCCCGGGTCATTGTTACAACTTAAGGACTTCGGGGGTTGACGATACATATAAAGTTCATCGGGGTTGGAATTAGATTTCTCTATTTTTATGCCCTTTCCCTTATTATTTTCTTTAGCCTTTTTAAATTCAGTTGGGGTAATTTCTATAACATCATCGGAATTCTCGTCGGAATCCGATTCATCGGAGAATTGGTAATCCTCCCAATATTTTGCTTCCTTGGCGGAAACACCATTGACCATAATTAACCTTGGTCGGTTGGTTGAGGATTTTCTTTTACTTAACCGTTTTATTATTTTCCCCACCGGTTCTATTTCTTCATCCGGTTCAGATTCTTCTTCCGGTTCCGATTCTTCTTCCGGTTCCGACTCTTCTTCCGGTTCCTCTTCGGGAACTTGTGAATCAGTCCACAAATCATTCCAATTTACATTTGACTCTTCATTATTATTAGGTGAGTCAATGGGACTTGTTCTAGAGGTAGACATCTATCACATAATATCAAACACGTTAAGAGATTAATATATCACATAATATTCATATGTTAAAAATATATAGTTTCCAACAAAAATGTTAAGCAATCATTTTTAAAGAAAACACGGTCGAAGTCCAGACTCACTAATGCATCCTAACAAACTCGATAAGACACACTAATGCAAATTTTCTGGTTCTCTAAGACCAACGCTCTGATACCAACTGAAATGTCCCGTTCTTATTGATTAAAAACGTTCCATATTAATTGATTTCGTTGCGAGGTTTTGACCTCTATATGAGACGTTTT
Organism: Rutidosis leptorrhynchoides; assembly: GCF_046630445.1. Taxonomy (NCBI): domain Eukaryota; kingdom Viridiplantae; phylum Streptophyta; class Magnoliopsida; order Asterales; family Asteraceae; genus Rutidosis; species Rutidosis leptorrhynchoides. Next base: position 27,363,868 of record NC_092334.1, read on the forward strand.
TCAAAGACTGCATTCATTTTTAAAACAAACCATAACCTTTATTTCATAAATAAAGGTTTAAAAAGCTTTACGTAGATTATCAAATAATGATAATCTAAAATATCCTGTTTACACACGACCATTACATAATGGTTTACAATACAAATATGTTACATCGAAATCAGTTTCTTGAATGCAGTTTTTACACAATATCATATAAACATGGACTCCAAATCTTGTCCTTATTTTAGTATGCAACAGCGGAAGCTCTTAATATTCACCTGAGAATAAACATGCTTTAAACGTCAACAAAAATGTTGGTGAGTTATAGGTTTAACCTATATATATCAAATCGTAACAATAGACCACAAGATTTCATATTTCAATACACATCCCATACATAGAGATAAAAATCATTCATATGGTGAACACCTGGTAACCGACATTAACAAGATGCATATATAAGAATATCCCCATCATTCCGGGACACCCTTCGGATATGATATAAATTTCGAAGTACTAAAGCATCCGGTACTTTGGATGGGGTTTGTTAGGCCCAATAGATCTATCTTTATTATTCGCGTCAATTAGGGTGTCTGTTCCCTAATTCTTAGATTACCAGACTTAATAAAAAGGGGCATATTCGATTTCGATAATTCAACCATAGAATGTAGTTTCACGTACTTGTGTCTATTTTGTAAATCATTTATAAAACCTGCATGTATTCTCATCCCAAAAATATTAGATTTTAAAAGTGGGACTATAACTCACTTTCACAGATTTTTACTTCGTCGGGAAGTAAGACTTGGCCACTGGTTGATTCACGAACCTATAACAATATATACATATATATCAAAGTATGTTCAAAATATATTTACAACACTTTTAATATATTTTGATGTTTTAAGTTTATTAAGTCAGCTGTCCTCGTTAGTAACCTACAACTACTTGTCCACAGTTAGATGTACAGAAATAAATCGATAAATATTATCTTGAATCAATCCACGACCCAGTGTATACGTATCTCAGTATTGATCACAACTCAAACTATATATATTTTGGAATCAACCTCAACCCTGTATAGCTAACTCCAACATTCACATATAGAGTGTCTATGGTTGTTCCGAAATATATATAGATGTGTCGACATGATAGGTCGAAATATTGTATACGTGTCTATGGTATCTCAAGATTACATAATATACAATACAAGTTGATTAAGTTATGGTTGAAATAGATTTGTTACCAATTTTCACGTAGCTAAAATGAGAAAATTATCCAATCTTGTTTTACCCATAACTTCTTCATTTTAAATCCGTTTTGAGTGAATCAAATTGCTATGGTTTCATATTGAACTCTATTTTATGAATCTAAACAGAAAAGTATAGGTTTATAGTCGGAAAAATAAGTTACAAGTCGTTTTTGTAAAGGTAGTCATTTCAGTCGAAAGAACGACGTCTAGATGACCATTTTAGAAAACATACTTCCACTTTGAGTTTAACCATAATTTTTGGATATAGTTTCATGTTCATAATAAAAATCATTTTCTCAGAATAACAACTTTTAAATCAAAGTTTATCATAGTTTTTAATTAACTAACCCAAAACAGCCCGCGGTGTTACTACGACGGCGTAAATCCAGTTTTACGGTGCTTTTCGTGTTTCCAGGTTTTAAATCATTAAGTTAGCATATCATATAGATATAGAACATGTGTTTAGTTGATTTTAAAAGTCAAGTTAGAAGGATTAACTTTTGTTTGCGAACAAGTTTAGAATTAACTAAACTATGTTCTAGTGATTACAAGTTTAAACCTTCGAATAAGATAGCTTTATATGTATGAATCGAATGATGTTATGAACATCATTACTACCTTAAGTTCCTTGGATAAACCTACTGGAAAAGAGAAAAATGGATCTAGCTTCAATGGATCCTTGGATGGCTCGAAGTTCTTGAAGCAGAATCATGACACGAAAACAAGTTCAAGTAAGATCATCACTTGAAATAAGATTGTTATAGTTATAGAAATTGAACCAAAGTTTGAATATGATTATTACCTTGTATTAGAATGATAACCTACTGTAAGAAACAAAGATTTCTTGAGGTTGGATGATCACCTTACAAGATTGGAAGTGAGCTAGCAAACTTGAAAGTATTCTTGATTTTATGAAACTAGAACTTTTGGAATTTATGAAGAACACTTAGAACTTGAAGATAGAACTTGAGAGAGTTCAATTAGATGAAGAAAATTGAAGAATGAAAGTGTTTGTAGGTGTTTTTGGTCGTTGGTGTATGGATTAGATATAAAGGATATGTAATTTTGTTTTCATGTAAATAAGTCATGAATGATTACTCATATTTTTGTAATTTTATGAGATATTTCATGCTAGTTGCCAAATGATGGTTCCCACATGTGTTAGGTGACTCACATGGGCTGCTAAGAGCTGATCATTGGAGTGTATATACCAATAGTACATACATCTAAAAGCTGTGTATTGTACGAGTACGAATACGGGTGCATACGAGTAGAATTGTTGATGAAACTGAACGAGGATGTAATTGTAAGCATTTTTGTTAAGTAGAAGTATTTTGATAAGTGTATTGAAGTCTTTCAAAAGTGTATAAATACATATTAAAACACTACATGTATATACATTTTAACTGAGTCGTTAAGTCATCGTTAGTCGTTACATGTAAATGTTGTTTTGAAACCTTTAGGTTATCGATCTTGTTAAATGTTGTTAACCCAATGTTTATAATATCAAAAGAGATTTTAAATTATTATATTATCATGATATTATGATGTACGAATATCTCTTAATATGATATATATACATTAAATGTCGTTACAACGATAATCGTTACATATATGTCTCGTTTAAAAATCATTAAGTTAGTAGTCTTGTTTTTACATATGTAGTTCATTGTTAATATACTTAATGATATGTTTACTTATCATAGTATCATGTTAACTATATATATATCCATATATATGTCATCATATAGTTTTTACAAGTTTTAACGTTCGTGAATCACCGGTCAACTTGGGTGGTCAATTGTCTATATGAAACATATTTCAATTAATCAAGTCTTAACAAGTTTGATTGCTTAACATGTTGGAAACATTTAATCATGTAAATATCAATCTCAATTAATATATATAAACATGGAATAGTTCGGGTCACTACATGCATTAATATTGAAAACTCTTCCGCGGCCTTGTCCATTCGTGTTCTCCTGGTTCGGGCAATTTCTAATAATGTGGCCCGGTTTTCTACATTTATAACAAACTACATTGGCATAACTTGCTCCGACACTACTTGCTCCGCCATTACTCGTTCCGACACCATTTGTTCCTTTCGTTCTATTAACCCCTGGTCCGTAGACCTCACACTTCGCCGCGCTATGACCATTTCTTTTACACTTGTTGCAAAATTTGGTGCAGAACCCCGAGTGATACTTTTCACACCTTTGGCATAGCTGCTTCTGATTGTTGTTGTTGTTGCGGTTGTTATTGTTGTTGGGATGATTGTTGTAGTTGCTGTTGTTGTTGTTGTTGTTGTTGTTGTTGTTGGGCCGTTTGTTGTAGTTGCGATTGATGTTGCGATTGTTGGGATAATTGTTGCGATTATTGTTGTAATTGCTGTTGTTGTTGTATTGGTGATTCTTATCACCGTTTTCCTCCCACTTTCTTTTGACTTGCTTCACATTGGCCTCTTCAGCAGTCTATTCTTTAATTCTTTCTTCAATCTGGTTCACTAGTTTGTGAGCCATTCTACATGCCTGTTGTATGGAGGCGGGCTCGTGTGAACTTATATCTTCTTGGATTCTTTCCAGTAATCCTTTCACAAACGTGTCGATCTTCTCTTCCTCATCTTCGAATGCTCCCGGACACAATAGGCACAATTCTGTGAATCGTCTTTCGTACGTGGTAATATCAAATCCTTGGGTTCGTAACCCTCTAAGTTCTGTCTTGAGCTTATTGACCTCGGTTCTGGGACGGTACTTCTCGTTCATCAAGTGCTTGAATGCTGACCACGGTAGTGCGTACGCATCGTCTTGTCCCACTTGCTCTAGATAGGTATTCCACCATGTTAACGCAGAACCTGTGAAGGTATGCGTAGCGTACTTCACTTTGTCCTCTTCAGTAGACTTACTTATGGCAAACACCGATTCGACCTTCTCGGTCCACCGTTTCAATCCGATCGGTCCTTCGGTTCCATCAAATTCCAAAGGTTTGCAGGCAGTGAATTCTTTGTAGGTGCATCCTACACGATTTCCTGTACTGCTAGATCCAAGGTTATTGTTGGTATGTAGCGCAGCCTGCACTGCGGCTATGTTTGAAGCTAGAAAAGTACGGAATTCCTCTTCATTCATATTCACGGTGTGTCGAGTAGTCGGTGCCATTTCCTTCAAAATAGTCAAATGGAACAAGTTAATCATACAGAATATTAAGAGTAGTTAATAGTATTTCGTAGCATAATATGAACTCATTTATAAAAGCTTTTTCTTCATATTAGCGTTTTATAAGTTTAAATTCGGGTAGTACCTACCCGTTAAGTTCATACTTAGTAGCTAATATACAATTCAACTACTACAATTCTATATGAAAAACTGATTATAATAATATTTCGCGTTCAAACTTTTATACAATATTTTACAAACTTACAATACCGCTTATTTTACATAAAGCATGAAATATAGCACACAATAACTTTGATACAAGATAGTTGTGAAGATAATTCTAGCTAGTACACAAGTTGTTCAGCAAAGGCAATAAAGACACGTAATTCATACGTCCAGAAACAAGTCATGCATTCTGGTTTTACTAGGACTACTTCCCATCCTTGGTCTTGTGGAACATAACCGTTATGGCCGTTGATAAGATAGCGTGTTGTAACGTCGTCAGAGGGACGAGGGTTACGTAATGTCCAACAGTCCCGTAACAATCTAAAAACCTCATTTCTTACCCCAATTACCGACTCCGTCACTTGTGGGAACGTTTTGTTTAATAGTTGTAGCCCAATATTCTTGTTCTCACTTTGGTGAGAAGCGAACATTACTAATCCGTAAGCATAACATGCTTCTTTATGTTACATGTTAGCCGCTTTTTCTAAATCACAAAGTCCAATATTCGGATATATTGAGTCAAAATAATTTCTTAACCCATTGCGTAAAATAGCATTTGGGTTCCCCGCAATATATGCGTCAAAGTAAACACATCGTAACTTATGGATTTCCCAATGTGATATCCCCCATCTTTCGAACGAAAGCCTTTTATAAACCAAGGCATTCTTGGAACATTCTTCGAATGTCTTACAAACTGATCTCGCCTTAAATAGTTGTGCCGAAGAATTCTGACCGACTCTAGACAAGATTTCATCAATCATGTCTCCGGGTAGGTCTCTTAAAATATTGGGTTGTCTATCCATTTTGTGTTTTTATACTGTAAAATAGACAAGAGTTAGATTCATAAAAAAATATACTAATTAATACAAGCAATTTTTACATATATCATAAAGCATAAGCACACTATATTACATATATTAAACCACACGAATACAACTATCTTATTCCGACTCGCTTGTTTCTTCTTCTTTGGTTTTGGTTCGTTTTCCCAAGTTTCTAGGGATATATGATGTTCCCCTAATACGAGCCGTTATTTTCCACATTGGTTTAGAAAAACCTGGTGGTTTAGAGGTTCCCGGGTCATTGTTACAACTTAAGGACTTCGGGGGTTGACGATACATATAAAGTTCATCGGGGTTGGAATTAGATTTCTCTATTTTTATGCCCTTTCCCTTATTATTTTCTTTTGCCTTTTTAAATTCAGTTGGGGTAATTTCTATAACATCATCGGAATTCTCGTCGGAATCTGATTCATCGGAGAATTGGTAATCCTCCCAATATTTTGCTTCCTTGGCGGAAACACCATTGACCATAATTAACCTTGGTCGGTTGGTTGAGAATTTTCTTTTACTTAACCGTTTTATTATTTCTCCCACCGGTTCTATTTCTTCATCCGGTTCCGATTCTTCTTCCGGTTCCGATTCTTCTTCCGGTTCCGACTCTTCTTCCGGTTCCTCTTCGGGAACTTGTGAATCAGTCCACGAATCATTCCAATTTACATTTGACTCTTCATTATTATTAGGTGAGTCAATGGGACTTGTTCTAGAGGTAGACATCTATCACATAATATCAAACGCGTTAAGAGATTAATATATCACATAATATTCACATGTTAAAAATATATAGTTTCCAACAAAATTTGTTAAGCAATCATTTTTCAAGTAAACACGGTCGAAGTCCAGACTCACTAATGCATCCTAACAAACTAGATAACACACACTAATGCAAAATTCTGGTTCTCTAAGACCAACGCTCGGATACCAACTGAAATGTCCCGTTCTTATTGATTAAAAACGTTCCATATTAATTGATTTCGTTGCGAGGTTTTGACCTCTATATGAGACGTTTTTTTTTTCAAAGACTGCATTCATTTTTTAAAACAAACCATAACCTTTATTTCATAGATAAAGGTTTTAAAAAGCTTTACGTAGATTATCAAATAATGATAATCTAAAATATCCTGTTTACACACGACCATTACATAATGGTTTACAATACAAATATGTTACAACAAAATAAGTTTCTTGAATGTAGTTTTTACACAATATCATACAAGCATGGACTCCAAATCTCGTCCTTATTTAAGTATGCGACAGCGGAAGCTCTTAATAATCACCTGAGAATAAACATGCTTAAAACGTCAACAAAAATGTTGGTGAGTTATAGGTTTAACCTATATATATCAAATCATAATAATAGACCACAAGATTTCATATTTCAATACACATCCCATACATAGAGATAAAAATCATTCATATGGGGAACACCTGGTAACCGACATTAACAAGATGCATATATAAGAATATCCCCTTCATTCCGGGACACCCTTCGGATATGATATAAATTTCGAAGTACTAAAGCATCCGGTACTTTGGATGGGGCTTGTTGGGCCCGATAGATCTATCTTTACGATTCGCGTCAATTAGGGTGTCTGTTACCTAATTCTTAGATTACCAGACTTAATAAAAAGGGGCATATTCGATTTCGATAATTCAACCATAGAATGTAGTTTCACGTACTTGTGTCTATTTTGTAAATCACTTATAAAACCTGCATGTATTCTCATCCCAAAAATATTAGATTTTAAAAGTGGGACTATAACTCACTTTCACAGATTTTTACTTCGTCGGGAAGTAAGACTTGGCCACTGGTTGATTCACGAACCTATAATGAAAGGACCCGTTCATATACATTATAAACGATTCACAATAGTTGATTACATCGCGAGGTATTTTGACCTCTATATGATACATTTTACAAACATTGCATTCGTTTTTAAAAGACAAACTTTCTTTACAACGAAAGTTGACGGCATGCACACCATTTCATAATACATCCAACTATAATTGACATAATAATAATCTTGATGAACTCAATGACTCGAATGCAACGTCTTTCAAAATACGCCATGAATGACTCCAAGTAATATCCTTAAAATGAGCTAATGCACAGCGGAAGATTTCTTTAATACCTGAGAATAAACATGCTTTAAAGTGTCAACCAAAAGGTTGGTGAGTTCATAGGTTTATCATAACAATCATTTCAATATATTAATAGACCACAAGATTTCTGTTTATAAATATATGTACACTCGCAAGTGTATAAGAGTATTCTATAAATTGTAGGCACCCGGTAACAAGCCTTAACATTCATGTTTTACCCTCTGAAGTACACCAGATCAGGTGTGTTTAAAATAACCTCGAAGTACTAAAGCATCCCATAGTCAGGATGGGGTTTGTCAGGCCCAATAGATCTATCTTTAGGATTCGCGCCTACCGTACATAGACAAGTAGTTTAATGTTACCAAGCTAAGGGTATATTTCTGGTTTAAACCCACGTAGAATTAGTTTTAGTACCTGTGCCTATTTCGTAAAACATTTATAAAAAAACAGCGCATGTATTCTCAGTCCCAAAAATATATATAAAAGGGAGCAAATGAAACTCACCATACTGTATTTCGTAGTAAAAATACATATAACGTCATTTAACAAGTGCAAGGTTGGCCTCGGATTCACGAACCTATATTAATTATATATTTATATGTTGGTCAATATTTGTCTAACAATTTTTGGTCAAGTCATAGTGTACCACAATCCTAATGCTCGAGACTAATATGCAAAAGTCAACAAAAGTCAACTTGACCCAAAATGACTTCTAAAATTTATACGTGTTTATTATATAACTTAACTATAGTCGTTTTATATATTTAAATATATTTATTAGATTTTATAATAATAAAAGTCATTTATTAATATAAATTTATATTAACGTTTATATATGATAAAATATACTTTTATATATCTTAAGTAGTAAAATTTATAAAGTTCACTTAATATCTTAAAACTATAGTGGTAAGTATTATTAATGTAATTATATTACGCGTGGTGAAAAATATCTTTGTATCCCCTATTTATTTGATAAAATAATATTGATCATCATAATAATAAGTAAAAGTTGTATTATTTTGTAATAATAATTATTATTATTCTATAAAAAAATAACAATATTTATATTTACTAAAAATGTTATTATGATAAAATGATAATACTAACATAATAGTAATAATGATATTTTATAATAACAATGATATTTCTATTAAAATAATAACGACGATAGTAATAATAATCATTTTAACAATAATACTAAAATTCAGTTGACTATAACTTCAAATCCATTCATCGAAACCATTCGATATCTAAATGAAAAGTTCTTAATTTTTCGCTAGCTTTCCAATGACATGCATATCATATACCCTATCTCAGTAGCATATGTATCTAATTCAGGATTCAACAAACCTATCTAAGGACAATATCGAATGTACAAGCATGCATAATCCTATATACTCGAGCACTAGTCAGGGATACACTATTGATATATAAAAGTTAAGTTATGAGTGCTCACGTATCAATATTGAGATTCAATATTGTAGAAAAGTACGTAGACGAAACGGAGATGATAAATACTAGATTGACCTCACGAGCATACCCATGAACCATACCCATCACCTCCATAGCTATAACCCATAATTTCCTTAGCTTCGACTCATTCAAAAAACTATTTTGAAATTACTCGGACATCTCTCCGTCATAATATTTTATGTATACTAATAATATCTTGAAATAATACAGAGAAAATATATATATATATATATATATATATATATATATATATATATATATATATATATATATATATATATATATATATATATATATATATATATATATATATATATATGTAAATCGATTGAGAGAGTTTAGAGAAATATATTTTCAAGTTTCTATGAAATAATGAAACCTATTGAATTCTATTTATAATAGATTTTTGAATTATTAAAGTATGAATTATTAAAGTGAATTATTAAAGTATGAATTATTAAAGTATGAAATATTAAAGTGAATTATTAAAGTATGAATTATTAAAGTGAATTATTAAAGTATGAATTATTAAAGTGAATTATTAAAGTATGAATTATTAAAGTGAATTATTAAAGTATGAATTATTAAAGTAAATTATTAAAGTGAATTATTAAAGTTAAAGTAAAGTAAAAGTAAAGTAAAGGTAAAGTTAAAGTATAGTAAAAGTATAAAAACTATGTATGTATAATACGCGTATAAATATATATAATATTAATTTAAATCGTTATATATATTTAATGAAATAAAATATAAATATCATTATATTTATTATACTGGTTAAGTAATGAGTTGTCAAAAGTGATTCTAGATATTTATAAAAGTTATATACGTTTTAATAATAAAGTTCTTTTTAAACTGAAAACGTTTTTGTACATTTGAAAATAGATTAATAGAATATTATGGAAATCAATTCTCCACTAGCTTTTGTCTAACTTTCGTAAATGACACTTTTTATTTTTATTTATAAATAGCTTTACAAATTATTCCGAATATCGTTAAGAGGAATATATTTCTCAAATCATAGTGGACCTCTCAACAGAGACTTGTAATCATAATTCAATGTTTCTGATAATTCAATCATTTAATATATTTTTTTTTTAATTTCGTCGATAATCATATTAAAACAATTACGTTCATATAAAGCATTATACTTTTAAATACTTTGTTGACATTTTCAATTTATAACATATACACATATACATACATATTCATATATGTTCATTTAATGGTTCGTGAATCATTGGAATTTGGTCGAGGTTTAAATGAATGTATAAACATAGTTTAAAATCCTTGAGATTTAACTTAACAAGCATTGCTTATCGTGTCAGAATAATATAAAGATAAAGTTTAAATTTAGTCGAAAATTTCCGGGTCGTCACAGTACCTACCCGTTAAAGAAATTTCGTCCCCGAAATTTGATAGAGGTCGTTATGGCTAACAATGAGAATGTTATTATGACGATTATGAAGTTTTATCATGTCTAAGAAGTATGGATAAAATAATTCGATTACTCAAAGCGTATGAGGGAAGTTATCGTAAATGAAGGAAATAAGATTATAGTGATTCGTCATATCTTTTGACGTCATCACAATTGATCTCCGAATTTAAAGAAAATCTTTGTAATCTATGTTGGATTTGATGCTTCGGTGATTAAGGAGATTATGATTCTCTTCGAATTAATACGATAATCCATCTTGATTTCTCTATCGGGTATTTCACTATAAATCCACCTCCTTCATTTCCTTACAACTCACACCTTCTATTCTTTCTCCCTCAACTCATATTTTAAAGTATTTGTCAATATGCTTCATCCAGTACTGATTCTCGATATACTCCTCACTTTCAATCTGTCGTTCTTCTTTTTCATCTGCCTCCAGAAGAATCTATTTACTTCTACTATACTCTCGGTTTTATAGTGTTTTTAGTTCTTCCGTGTCTTTATATTGCTATATGCATCGATATATACGGTTTATAATTTTTGGGTGGTTGTTGGGTTTTATATCTTCCCTTATATTTCAAAGCCCCTGCTTTTGTCTTCTATAATCATTGACATCCACAGTTAATGCTCCCTTCTATTTGCTGCGATTTATACTCCAATTTCTATTTTGGAGTTTTGTCCTTTCGTTTCTTCTTCTTGCGATTAAGCAACGTTTGTAATGGTCCAGTATTCGCAGGTATGAATTTCAGAATGAACATAGTTAATGTTCTAAGAAGGAAATGGTAATGGCACGATCTTGATTTGTTAATTTACCATAATACCCTAAAAAGCCCGAATCATCAAGAAAATATATTCTTGATATTTTTAGAGATTAAATAGAATACAAGAGTCGTGTAACATGGAACATGATGACGGCATGGTCTGTGAATCGTCATGTCCCATTAGAAACTCAGCATGACTTACTGTAATATAATCAAGTTGATCAAGTGTCATTATATTATACTAACTCATGCTTCAGTTCCCAACACTTCTTCTAAATATTCATAATTTAAACTCGAAAGTTTATAGAATATAGAAACTAATAGTTTCTTGTATGATGTAACACTGATAGCGCAAAGAGATAAATGACTTCAGATAAGATTAGTTGGGGAAATATCTTCAGAAATATCGCGGATATTTATAATGAAAGATATGATAATATCTTAGAATTTCTAATATTGATGGATGATGATGAAGATTTGTCTGTAAAGGTTTAGAATAAAGAGTAAGGTATTCGTTAATGACTTTAGCAGGCACTGAATCATTTGGATTCTTTGAAGGCAGATTTAGTCTTTGTGATTTGTCCACAACCTCCTTCATAGTCTGTTCAATCCGTTTTCCAGTTCCAAACTTTCTCTTTTTCTCAGCTTTTCCACCTTACTATTCTTTGTCATCAAACTTTTTACTGTTAAGATCGTTTACAGTTTTTGATGCTTCGTCAGCATTTCAAGAACTAGTTTGCAGTTCAAAATATTTTTCAGAACTTCACATTCAAAGTATGTAAGTCCAGGAGATAGACGTTTTACGTACACATATAACTGTTGGCGTAGACATGCTGCGAGATTTCAAAATACTGGTTACTGTTTTTTGATGATTCGTATGACAATTCTCGTTACAAGATGCGAATGAGTAAGTGATGTGATTTCAATAAATATAATGATTTTTCGAAAAGTCAAAGATAATTGAAGTTGTTGGTAAGTTTATTGCTAAGGTGGCGAGATATGAAAGGTCCCCAGTAACGATGACGAAAGGGCAACGTATCTATCGAGGTTATAATAAGACTAGTCCGACTAAAAAGTCGAAGTTGACTTGCTGGAGCTGTGACAAAACTGTCTACTTTGAAAAGGAATTTAAAAGTCATTTTAGCTAATAAATGCCAAAGGGTCTGACACGGATACGCGTCGAACTATGACTTTGGCTTCGAGAGCTTTTTAGGTACATAAATGTGGGTAATATGTGGTTGGATCATCATCTCGATTGTTCATTGTTTGAAGTGTCTTCGAAAACTTCGGAGAGTTTGAACACAGTTTGTAATCGTCAATATACATATGATGTTCTAACACGGTTTTGAAGTCAAAGTATAGCTTTGAAAGATGTAGGAATCTAAGAGTGATGTCTTCTGTTAAATCATGACTTGGATTTTGATTTGTCAAAATCAGAATGCGTAATCAAATTTGGGTGAGAATGGTTGCTTTGATTTCTATACAAGAATGTATATTGTTGTGAGATTTTGGGATTATAGTTGATGATTTGCTTAATCAGATTCGAAAAATGTAATATATTAATTGTGAATTTATATATCTCTCGGGTATTACCTACCCGTTAAAAAAAATTCACAATTAATATTTTGTACAACAGAATTTTATTACAGTCTTTATGAAAAAATATATGTGCATATTTTCTTCAGATGTAACATAGATTTAATGAGTTAATATTAAATTAAACTCATTTGATTTACGGTTGAAACTAGAACTGAATAATCCCTAAAGACTTTAGAAATTACATTACTTTTACGGAGTATTTATTCAATAAAATTGAAATTATGAATTAATACTTCGTTATTTGTTGGTGTTTGTAACCCTTGCACCATATTCTCTAAAGCCACTACTCGAGCGCGAAGCTCGTTGACTTCTTCTATTACACCGGGGTGATTGTCGGTTCGGACGAACGGATAAATAAAATCTAGAATTTGATGTAGTATATAATCGTGATGAGATACTCTGAAAATGAGAGAGAAAATGGTGTTTCGGACCGGTTCGCCGGTAAGTGCTTCAGGTTCATCGCCAAGAGGGCAATGTGGTGGATGGAAGTGATCACCTTCTTCTTGTCTCCAATTATTGAGGAGGCTACGAACCTATCCCCAATTCATCCAGAATAGATGATGGCTAATTGGTTGATCCATTCCGGTCACACTGCTTTCGGAGCTTGAGTGGGATTCCATATCGGAATTCGAGGGACTTGAACTAATGACGAATTCCATTTCGTTCGATTGAATAAAGAATTTTTCGATATGAAATGATTTTTCGGCTATCGGGTGGTATTCTAATTACATAGAATATCTATATATATAGCGCAAAAGATTTCGTAGATTACGGAGGAAATTATGGGATATGTCAGGCAAAGTTTACAGTAACAGATACGCTAAGATATGGATTAGCAGATACGCTAAGATATGAATTTTGTCTATGCACTATTCATGCAATCAATGCAGTAAGACGTGTCTAGACTAAGAATGATAAGCAGACAATTTCCGACAAAAATGATAAGCAAAACTTTTGACATGCAGACACGGTCGAAGTCCAGGCTCATTAATGCATCCTAACGACTATCAGTTAGACACACTAATGCAGACCTGGTTCGCTAAGACCACCGCTCTGATACCAACTGAAAGGACCCGTTCATATACATTATAAACGATTCACAATAGTTGATTACATCGCGAGGTATTTTGACGTCTATATGATACATTTTACAAACATTGCATTCGTTTTTAAAAGACAAACTTTCTTTACAACGAAAGTTGACGGCATGCACACCATTTCATAATACATCCAACTATAATTGACATAATAATAATCTTGATGAACTCAATGACTCGAATGCAACGTCTTTCAAAATACGCCATGAATGACTCCAAGTAATATCCTTAAAATGAGCTAATGCACAGCGGAAGATTTCTTTAATACCTGAGAATAAACATGCTTTAAAGTGTCAACCAAAAGGTTGGTGAGTTCATAGGTTTATCATAACAATCATTTCAATATATTAATAGACCACAAGATTTCTGTTTATAAATATATGTACACTCGCAAGTGTATAAGAGTATTCTATAAATTGTAGGCACCCGGTAACAAGCCTTAACGTTCATGTTTTACCCTCTGAAGTACACCAGATCAGGTGTGTTTAAAATAACCTCGAAGTACTAAAGCATCCCATAGTCAGGATGGGGTTTGTCAGGCCCAATAGATCTATCTTTAGGATTCGCGCCTACCGTACACAGACAAGTAGTTTAATGTTACCAAGCTAAGGGTATATTTCTGGTTTAAACCCACGTAGAATTAGTTTTAGTACCTGTGCCTATTTCGTAAAACATTTATAAAAAAACAGCGCATGTATTCTCAGTCCCAAAAATATATATAAAAGGGAGCAAATGAAACTCACCATACTGTATTTCGTAGTAAAAATACATATAACGTCATTTAACAAGTGCAAGGTTGGCCTCGGATTCACGAACCTATATTAATTATATATTTATATGTTGGTCAATATTTGTCTAACAATTTTTGGTCAAGTCATAGTGTACCACAATCCTAATGCTCGAGACTAATATGCAAAAGTCAACAAAAGTCAACAAAAGTCAACTTGACCCAAAATGACTTCTAAAATTTATACGTGTTTATTATATAACTTAACTATAGTCGTTTTATATATTTAAATATATTTATTAGATTTTATAATAATAAAAGTCATTTATTAATATAAATTTATATTAACGTTTATATATGATAAAATATACTTTTATATATCTTAAGTAGTAAAATTTATAAAGTTCACTTAATATCTTAAAACTATAGTGGTAAGTATTATTAATGTAATTATATTACGCGTGGTGAAAAATATCTTTGTATCCCCTATTTATTTGATAAAATAATATTGATCATCATAATAATAAGTAAAAGTTGTATTATTTTGTAATAATAATTATTATTATTCTATAAAAAAATAACAATATTTATATTTACTAAAAATGTTATTATGATAAAATGATAATACTAACATAATAGTAATAATGATATTTTATAATAACAATGATATTTCTATTAAAATAATAACGACGATAGTAATAATAATCATTTTAACAATAATACTAAAATTCAGTTGACTATAACTTCAAATCCATTCATCGAAACCATTCGATATCTAAATGAAAAGTTCTTAATTTTTCGCTAGCTTTCCAATGACATGCATATCATATACCCTATCTCAGTAGCATATGTATCTAATTCAGGATTCAACAAACCTATCTAAGGACAATATCGAATGTACAAGCATGCATAATCCTATATACTCGAGCACTAGTCAGGGATACACTATTGATATATAAAAGTTAAGTTATGAGTGCTCACGTATCAATATTGAGATTCAATATTGTAGAAAAGTACGTAGACGAAACGGAGATGATAAATACTAGATTGACCTCACGAGCATACCCATGAACCATACCCATCACCTCCATAGCTATAACCCATAATTTCCTTAGCTTCGACTCATTCAAAAAACTATTTTGAAATTACTCGGACATCTCTCCGTCGTAATATTTTATGTATACTAATAATATCTTGAAATAATACAGAGAAAATATATATATATATATATATATATATATATATATATATATATATATATATATATATGTAAATCGATTAAGAGAGTTTAGAGAAATATATTTTCAAGTTTCTATGAAATAATGAAACCTATTGAATTCTATTTATAATAGATTTTTGAATTATTAAAGTATGAATTATTAAAGTGAATTATTAAAGTATGAATTATTAAAGTATGAAATATTAAAGTGAATTATTAAAGTATGAATTATTAAAGTGAATTATTAAAGTGAATTATTAAAGTTAAAGTAAAGTAAAAGTAAAGTAAAGGTAAAGTTAAAGTATAGTAAAAGTATAAAAACTATGTATGTATAATACGCGTATAAATATATATAATATTAATTTAAATCGTTATATATATTTAATGAAATAAAATATAAATATCATTATATTTATTATACTGGTTAAGTAATGAGTTGTCAAAAGTGATTCTAGATATTTATAAAAGTTATATACGTTTTAATAATAAAGTTCTTTTTAAACTGAAAACGTTTTTGTACATTTGAAAATAGATTAATAGAATATTATGGAAATCAATTCTCCACTAGCTTTTGTCTAACTTTCGTAAATGACACTTTTTATTTTTATTTATAAATAGCTTTACAAATTATTTCGAATATCGTTAAGAGGAATATATTTCTCAAATCATAGTGGACCTCTCAACAGAGACTTGTAATCATAATTCAATGTTTCTGATAATTCAATCATTTAATATATATTTTTTTTAATTTCGTCGATAATCATATTGAAACAATTACGTTCATATAAAGCACTATACTTTTAAATACTTTGTTGACATTTTCAATTTATAACATATACACATATACATACATATTCATATATGTTCATTTAATGGTTCGTGAATCATTGGAATTTGGTCGAGGTTTAAATGAATGTATAAACATAGTTTAAAATCCTTGAGATTTAACTTAACAAGCATTGCTTATCGTGTCAGAATAATATAAAGATAAAGTTTAAATTTAGTCGAAAATTTCCGGGTCGTCACATATAACAATATATACATATATATCAAAGTATGTTCAAAATATATTTACAGCACTTTTAATATATTTTGATGTTTTAAGTTTATTAAGTCAGCTGTCCTCGTTAGTAACCTACAACTAGTTGTCCACAGTTAGATGTACAGAAATAAATAAATAAATATTATCTTGAATCAATCCACGACCCAGTGTATACGTATCTCAGTATTGATCACAACTCAAACTATATATATTTTGGAATCAACCTCAACCCAGTATAGCTAACTCCAACATTCACATATAGAGTGTCTATGGTTGTTCCGAAATATATATAGATGTGTCGACATGATAGGTCGAAACATTGTATACGTGTCTATGGTATCTCAAGATTACATAATATACAATACAAGTTGATTAAGTTATGGTTGGAATAGATTTGTTATCAATTTTCACGTAGCTAAAATGAGAAAAATTATCCAATCTTGTTTTACCCATAACTTCTTCATTTTAAATCCGTTTTGAGTGAATCAAATTGCTATGGTTTCATATTGAACTCTATTTTATGAATCTAAACATAAAAAGTATAGGTTTATAGTCGGAAAAATAAGTTACAAGTTGTTTTTGTAAAGGTAGTCATTTCAGTCGAAAGAACGACGTCTAGATGACCATTTTAGAAAACATACTTCCACTTTGAGTTTAACCATAATTTTTGGATATAGTTTCATGTTCATAATAAAAATCATTTTCTCAGAATAACAACTTTTAAATCAAAGTTTATCATAGTTTTTAATTAACTAACCCAAAACAGCCCGCGGTGTTACTATGACGGCGTAAATCCAGTTTTACGGTGTTTTTCGTGTCTCCAGGTTTTAAATCATTAAGTTAGCATATCATATAGATATAGAACATGTGTTTAGTTGATTTTAAAAGTCAAGTTAGAAGGATTAACTTTTGTTTGCGAACAAGTTTAGAATTAACTGAACTATGTTCTAGTGATTACAAGTTTAAACCTTCGAATAAGATAGCTTTATATGTATGAATTGAATGATGTTATGAACATCATTACTACCTTAAGTTCCTTGGATAAACCTACTGGAAAAGTGAAAAATGGATCTAGCTTCAACAGATCCTTGGATGGCTCGAAGTTCTTGAAGCAGAATCATGACACGAAAACAAGTTCAAGTAAGATCATCACTTGAAATAAGATTGTTATTGAAATGTCCCGTTCTTATTGATTAAAAACGTTCCATATTAATTGATTTCGTTGCGAGGTTTTGACCTCTATATGAGACGTTTTTCAAAGACTGCATTCATTTTTAAAACAAACCATAACCTTTATTTCATAAATAAAGGTTTAAAAAGCTTTACGTAGATTATCAAATAATGATAATCTAAAATATCCTGTTTACACACGACCATTACATAATGGTTTTACAATACAAATATGTTACATCGAAATCAGTTTCTTGAATGCAGTTTTTACACAATATCATACAAACATGGACTCCAAATCTTGTCCTTATTTTAGTATGCAACAGTGGAAGCTCTTAATATTCACCTGAGAATAAACATGCTTTAAACGTCAACAAAAATGTTGGTGAGTTATAGGTTTAACCTATATATATCAAATCGTAACAATAGACCACAAGATTTCATATTTCAATACACATCCCATACATAGAGATAAAAATCATTCATATGGTGAACACCTGGTAACCGACATTAACAAGATGCATATATAAGAATATCCCCATCATTCCGGGACACCCTTCGGATATGATATAAATTTCGAAGTACTAAAGCATCCGGTACTTTGGATGGGGTTTGTTAGGCCCAATAGATCTATCTTTAGGATTCGCGTCAATTAGGGTGTCTGTTCCCTAATTCTTAGATTACCAGACTTAATAAAAAGGGGCATATTCGATTTCGATAATTCAACCATAGAATGTAGTTTCGCGTACTTGTGTCTATTTTGTAAATCATTTATAAAACCTGCATGTATTCTCATCCCAAAAATATTAGATTTTAAAAGTGGGACTATAACTCACTTTCACAGATTTTTACTTCGTCGGGAAGTATGACTTGGCCACTGTTGATTCACGAACCTATAACAATATATACATATATATTAAAGTATGTTCAAAATATATTTACAACACTTTTAATATATTTTGATGTTTTAAGTTTATTAAGTCAGCTGTCCTCGTTAGTAACCTATAACTAGTTGTCCACAGTTAGATGTACAGAAATAAATCGATAAATATTATCTTGAATCAATCCACGACCCAGTGTATACGTATCTCAGTATTGATCACAACTCAAACTATATATATTTTGGAATCAACCTCAACCCTGTATAGCTAACTCCAACATTCACATATAGAGTGTCTATGGTTGTTCCGAAATATATATAGATGTGTCGACATGATAGGTCGAAACATTGTATACGTGTCTATGGTATCTCAAGATTACATAATATACAATACAAGTTGATTAAGTTATGGTTGGAATAGATTTGTTACCAATTTTCACGTAGCTAAAATGAGAAAAATTATCCAATCTTGTTTTACCCATAACTTCTTCATTTTAAATCCGTTTTGAGTGAATCAAATTGCTATGGTTTCATATTGAACTCTATTTTATGAATCTAAACAGAAAAAGTATAGGTTTATAGTCGGAAAAATAAGTTACAAGTCGTTTTTGTAAAGGTAGTCATTTCAGTCGAAAGAACGACGTCTAGATGACCATTTTAGAAAACATACTTCCACTTTGAGTTTAACCATAATTTTTGGATATAGTTTCATGTTCATAATAAAAATCATTTTCTCAGAATAACAACTTTTAAATCAAAGTTTATCATAGTTTTTAATTAACTAACCCAAAACAGCCCGCGGTGTTACTACGACGGCGTAAATCCGGTTTTACGGTGTTTTTCGTGTTTCCAGGTTTTAAATCATTAAGTTAGCATATCATATAGATATATAACATGTGTTTAGTTGATTTTAAAAGTCAAGTTAGAAGGATTAACTTTTGTTTGCGAACAAGTTTAGAATTAACTAAACTATGTTCTAGTGATTACAAGTTTAAACCTTCGAATAAGATAGCTTTATATGTATGAATCGAATGATGTTATGAACATCATTACTACCTTAATTTCCTTGGATAAAACTACTGGAAAAGAGAAAAATGGATCTAGCTTCAATGGATCCTTGGATGGCTCGAAGTTCTTGAAGCAGAATCATGACACAAAAACAAGTTCAAGTAAGATCATCACTTGAAATAAGATTGTTATAGTTATAGAAATTGAACCAAAGTTTGAATATGATTATTACCTTGTATTAGAATGATAACCTACTGTAAGAAACAAAGATTTCTTGAGGTTGGATGATCACCTTACAAGATTGGAAGTGAGCTAGCAAACTTGAAAGTATTCTTGATTTTATGAAACTAGAACTTTTGGAATTTATGAAGAACACTTAGAACTTGAAGATAGAACTTGAGAGAGATCAATTAGATGAAGAAAATTGAAGAATGAAAGTGTTTGTAGGTGTTTTTGGTCGTTGGTGTATGGATTAGATATAAAGGATATGTAATTTTGTTTTCATGTAAATAAGTCATGAATGATTACTCATATTTTTGTAATTTTATGAGATATTTCATGCTAGTTGCCAAATGATGGTTCCCACATGTGTTAGGTGACTCACATGGGCTGCTAAGAGCTGATCATTGGAGTGTATATACCAATAGTACATACATCTAAAAGCTGTGTATTGTACGAGTACGAATACGGGTGCATACGAGTAGAATTGTTGATGAAACTGAACGAGGATGTAATTGTAAGCATTTTTGTTAAGTAGAAGTATTTTGATAAGTGTATTGAAGTCTTTCAAAAGTGTATAAATACATATTAAAACACTACATGTATATACATTTTAACTGAGTCGTTAAGTCATCGTTAGTCGTTACATGTAAGTGTGGTTTTGAAACCTTTAGGTTAACGATCTTGTTAAATGTTGTTAACCCAATGTTTATAATATCAAATGAGATTTTAAATTATTATATTATCATGATATTATCATGTATGAATATCTCTTAATATGATATATATACATTAAATGTCTTTACAACGATAATCGTTACATATATGTCTCGTTTAAAAATCATTAAGTTAGTAGTCTTGTTTTTACATATATAGTTCATTGTTAATATACTTTATGATATGTTTTCTTATCATAGTATCATGTTAACTATATATATATATCCATATATATGTCATCATATAGTTTTTACAAGTTTTAACGTTCGTGAATCACCGATCAACTTGGGTGGTCAATTGTCTATATGAAACATATTTCAATTAATCAAGTCTTAACAAGTTTGATTGCTTAACATGTTGGAAACATTTAATCATGTAAATATCAATCTCAATTAATATATATAAACATGGAAAAGTTCGGGTCACTACAGTACCTACCCGTTAAATAAATTTCGTCCCGAAATTTTAAGCTGTTGAAGGTGTTGACGAATCTTCTGGAAATAGATGCGGGTATTTCTTCTTCATCTGATCTTCACGCTCCCAGGTGAACTCGGGTCCTCTACGAGCATTCCATCGAACCTTAACAATTGGTATCTTGTTTTGCTTAAGTCTTTTAACCTCACGATCCATTATTTCGACGGGTTCTTCGATGAATTGAAGTTTTTCGTTGATTTGGATTTCATCTAACGGAATAGTGAGATCTTCTTTAGCAAAACATTTTTTTAAATTCGAGACGTGGAAAGTGTTATGTACAGCCGCGAGTTGTTGAGGTAACTCTAGTCGGTAAGCTACTGGTCCGACACGATCAATAATCTTGAATGGTCCAATATACCTTGGATTTAATTTCCCTCGTTTACCAAATCGAACAACGCCTTTCCAAGGTGCAACTTTAAGCATGACCATCTCTCCAATTTCAAATTCTATATCTTTTCTTTTAATGTCAGCGTAGCTCTTTTGTCGACTTTGGGCGGTTTTCAACCGTTGTTGAATTTGGATGATCTTCTCGGTAGTTTCTTGTATAATCTCCGGACCCGTAATCTGTCTATCCCCCACTTCACTCCAACAAATCGGAGACCTGCACTTTCTACCATAAAGTGCTTCAAACGGCGCCATCTCAATGCTTGAATGGTAGCTGTTGTTGTAGGAAAATTCTGCTAACGGTAGATGTCGATCCCAACTGTTTCCGAAATCAATAACACATGCTCGTAGCATGTCTTCAAGCGTTTGTATCGTCCTTTCACTCTGCCCATCAGTTTGTGGATGATAGGCAGTACTCATGTCTAGACGAGTTCCTAATGCTTGCTGTAATGTGTGCCAGAATCTTGAAATAAATCTGCCATCCCTATCAGAGATAATAGAGATTGGTATTCCATGTCTGGAGACGACTTCCTTCAAATACAGTCGTGCTAACTTCTCCATCTTGTCATCTTCTCTTATTGGTAGGAAGTGTGCTGATTTGGTGAGACGATCAACTATTACCCAAATAGTATCAAAACCACTTGCAGTCCTTGGCAATTTAGTGATGAAATCCATGGTAATGTTTTCCCATTTCCATTCCGGGATTTCGGGTTGTTGAAGTAGACCTGATGGTTTCTGATGCTCAGCTTTGACCTTAGAACACGTCAAACATTCTCCTACGTATTTAGCAACATCGGCTTTCATACCCGGCCACCAAAAATGTTTCTTGAGATCCTTGTACATCTTCCCCGTTCCAGGATGTATTGAGTATCTGGTTTTATGAGCTTCTCTAAGTACCATTTCTCTCATATCTCCAAATTTTGGTACCCAAATCCTTTCCGCCCTATACCGGGTTCCGTCTTCCCGAATATTAAGATGCTTCTCCGATCCTTTGGGTATTTCATCCTTTAAATTTCCCTCTTTTAAAACTCCTTGTTGCGCCTCCTTTATTTGAGTAGTAATGTTATTATGAATCATTATATTCATAGATTTTACTCGAATGGGTTCTCTGTCCTTCCTGCTCAAGGCATCGGCTACCACATTTGCCTTCCCCGGGTGGTAACGAATCTCAAAGTCGTAATCATTCAATAATTCAATCCACCTACGCTGCCTCATATTCAGTTGTTTCTGATTAAATATGTGTTGAAGACTTTTGTGGTCGGTATATATAATACTATTGACCCCATATAAGTAGTGCCTCCAAGTCTTTAATGCAAAAACAACCGCGCCTAATTCCAAATCATGCGTCGTATAATTTTGTTCGTGAATCTTCAATTGTCTAGACGCATAAGCAATCACCTTCGTTCGTTGCATTAATACACAACCGAGACCTTGCTTTGATGCATCACAATAAATCACAAAATCATCATTCCCTTCAGGCAATGACAATATAGGTGCCGTAGTTAGCTTTTTCTTCAATAACTGAAACGCTTTCTCTTGTTCATCATTCCATTCAAATTTCTTCCCTTTATGCGTTAATGCAGTCAAGGGTTTTGCTATTCTAGAAAAGTCTTGGATGAACCTTCTGTAGTAACCAGCTAGTCCTAAAAACTGGCGTATGTGTTTCGGAGTTTTCGGGGTTTCCCACTTTTCAACAGTTTCTATCTTTGCCGGATCCACCTTAATACCTTCTTTGTTCACTATGTGACCGAGGAATTGAACTTCTTCCAACCAAAATGCACACTTTGAAAACTTAGCGTACAATTCTTCCTTCCTCAATACTTCTAACACCTTTCTCAAATGTTCACCGTGTTCTTGGTCATTCTTTGAGTAAATAAGTATGTCATCAATGAAAACAATGACAAATTTGTCAAGGTATGGTCCACACACTCGGTTCATAAGGTCCATGAACACAGCTGGTGCATTAGTTAAACCAAACGGCATGACCATAAACTCGTAATGACCGTAACGTGTTCTGAAAGCAGTCTTTGGAATATCATCTTCTTTCACCCGCATTTGATGATACCCGGAACGTAAGTCAATCTTTGAATAAACAGACGAGCCTTGTAGTTGATCAAATAAGTCATCGATTCTCGGTAGTGGGTAGCGGTTCTTGATGGTAAGTTTGTTCAACTCTCGGTAGTCGATACACAACCTGAATGTACCATCTTTCTTCTTGACAAACAAAACAGGAGCTCCCCACGGTGATGTGCTTGGTCGAATGAAACCACGCTCTAAAAGTTCTTGTAATTGGCTTTGTAGTTCTTTCATCTCGCTGGGTGCGAGTCTGTAAGGAGCACGAGCTATTGGTGCAGCTCCTGGTACAAGATCTATTTGAAATTCAACGGATCGATGTGGGGGTAATCCCG
The DNA here is from genome assembly GCF_046630445.1 of Rutidosis leptorrhynchoides. Classification (NCBI taxonomy): domain Eukaryota; kingdom Viridiplantae; phylum Streptophyta; class Magnoliopsida; order Asterales; family Asteraceae; genus Rutidosis; species Rutidosis leptorrhynchoides. The sequence goes on from NC_092334.1 coordinate 27,388,034, forward strand.
GTAATTCTTTCGGAAATACATCGGGAAATTCTTTTGCAATGGGAACATCATTGATGCTCTTTTCTTCAGTTTGTACTTTCTCGACGTGTGCTAGAACAGCATAGCAACCTTTTCTTATTAGTTTTTGTGCCTTCAAATTACTAATAAGATGTAGCTTCGTGTTGCCCTTTTCTCCGTACACCATTAAGGGTTTTCCTTTTTCTCGTATAATGCGAATTGCATTTTTGTAACAAACGATCTCCGCTTTCACTTCTTTCAACCAGTCCATACCGATTATCACATCAAAACTCCCTAACTCTACTGGTATCAAATCAATCTTAAATGTTTCGCTAACCAGTTTAATTTCTCGATTCCGACATATATTATCTGCTGAAATTAATTTACCATTTGCTAATTCGAGTAAAAATTTACTATCCAAAGGCGTCAATGGACAACTTAATTTAGCACAAAAATCTCTACTCATATAGCTTCTATCCGCACCCGAATCAAATAAAACGTAAGCAGATTTATTGTCAATAAGAAACGTACCCGTAACAAGCTCCGGGTCTTCCTGTGCCTCTGCTGCATTAATATTGAAAACTCTTCCACGGCCTTGTCCATTCGTGTTCTCCTGGTTCGGGCAATTTCTAATAATGTGGCCCGGTTTTCCACATTTATAACAAACTACATTGGCATAACTTGCTCCGACACTACTTGCTCCGCCATTACTCGTTCTGACACCATTTGTTCCTTTCGTTCTATTAACCCCTGGTCTGTAGACCTCACACTTCGCCGCGCTATGACCATTTCTTTTACACTTGTTGCAAAATTTGGTGCAGAACCCCGAGTGATTCTTTTCACACCTTTTGCATAGCTGCTTCTGATTGTTGTTGTTGTTGCGGTTATTATTGTTGTTGGGATGATTGTTGTAGTTGCTGTTGTTGTTGTTGTTGTTGTTGTTGTTGGGCCGTTTGTTGTAGTTGCGATTGATGTTGCGATTGTTGGGATAATTGTTGCGATTATTGTTGTAATTGCTGTTGTTGATGTATTGGTGATTCTTATCACCGTTTTCCTCCCACTTTCTTTTGACTTGCTTCACATTGGCCTCTTCAGCAGTCTGTTCTTTAATTCTTTCTTCAATTTGGTTCACGAGTTTGTGAGCCATTCTACATGCCTGTTGTATGGAGGCGGGCTCGTGTGAACTTATATCTTCTTGGATTCTTTCCGGTAATCCTTTCACAAACGCGTCGATCTTCTCTTCCTCATCTTCGAATGCTCCCGGACACAATAGGCACAATTCTGTGAATCGTCTTTCGTACGTGGTAATATCAAATCCTTGGGTTCGTAACCCTCTAAGTTCTGTCTTGAGCTTATTGACCTCGGTTCTGGGACGGTACTTCTCGTTCATCAAGTGCTTGAATGCTGACCACGGTAGTGCGTACGCATCATCTTGTCCCACTTGCTCTAGATAGGTATTCCACCATGTTAACGCAGAACCTGTGAAGGTATGCGTAGCGTACTTCACTTTGTCCTCTTCAGTACACTTACTTATGGCAAACACCAATTCAACCTTCTCGGTCCACCGTTTCAATCCGATCGGTCCTTCGGTTCCATCAAATTCCAAAGGTTTGCAGGCAGTGAATTCTTTGTAGGTGCATCCTACACGATTTCCTGTACTACTAGATCCAAGGTTATTGTTGGTATGTAGCGCAGCCTATACTGCGGCTATGTTTGAAGCTAGAAAAGTACGGAATTCCTCTTCATTCATATTCACGGTGTGTCGAGTAGTCGGTGCCATTTCCTTCAAAATAGTTAAATGGAACAAGTTAATCATACAGAATATTAAGAGTAGTTAATAGTATTTCGTAGCATAATATGAACTCATTTATAAAAGCTTTTTCTTCATATTAGCGTTTTATAAGTTTAAATTCGGGTAGTACCTACCCGTTAAGTTCATACTTAGTAGCTAATATACAATTCAACTACTACAATTCTATATGAAAAACTGATTATAATAATATTTCGCGTTCAAACTTTTATACAATATTTTACAAACTTACAATACCGCTTATTTTACATAAAGCATGAAATATAGCACACAATAACTTTGATACAAGATAGTTGTTAAGACAATTCTAGCTAGTACACAAGTCGTTCAGCAAAGGCAATAAAGACACGTAATTCATACGTCCAGAAACAAGTCATGCATTCTGGTTTTACTAGGACTACTTCCCATCCTTGGTCTTGTGCAACATAACCGTTATGGCCGTTGATAAGACAGCGTGTTGTAACGTCATCAAAGGGACGAGGGTTACGTAATGTCCAACAGTCCCGTAATAATCTAAAAACCTCATTTCTTACCCCAATTACCGACTCCGTCACTTGTGGAAACGTTTTGTTTAATAGTTGTAGCCCGATGTTCTTGTTCTCACTTTGGTGAGAAGCGAACATTACTAATCCGTAAGCATAACATGCTTCTTTATGTTGCATGTTAGCCGCTTTTTCTAAATCACGAAGTCCAATATTCGGATATATTGAGTCAAAATAATTTCTTAACCCGTTGCGTAAAATAGCATTTGGGTTCCCCGCAATATATGCGTCAAAGTAAACACATCGTAACTTATGGGTTTCCCAATGTGATATCCCCCATCTTTCAAACGAAAGTCTCTTATAAACCAAGACATTCTTGGAACGTTCTTCGAATGTCTTACAAACTGATCTCGCCTTAAATAGTTGTGCCGAGGAATTCTGGCCGACTCTAGACAAGATTTCATCAATCATGTCTCCGGGTAGGTCTCTTAAAATATTGGGTTGTCTATCCATTTTGTGTTTTTAAACTGTAAAATAGACAAGAGTTAGATTCATAAAAAAATACTTATTAATACAAGCAATTTTTACATATATCATAAAGCATACGAACACTATATTACATATATTACACCACACGAATACAACTATCTTATTCCGACTCGCTCGTTTCTTCTTCTTCGGTTTTGGTTCGTTTTGCCAAGTTTCTAGGGATATATGATGTTCCCCTAATACGAGCCGTCGTTGTCCACATTGGTTTAGAAAAACCTGGTGGTTTAGAGGTTCCCGGGTCATTGTTACAACTTAAGGACTTCGGGCGTTGACGATACATATAAAGTTCATCGGGGTTGGAATTAGATTTCTCTATTTTTATGCCCTTTCCCTTATTATTTTCTTTTGCCTTTTTAAATTCAGTTGGGGTAATTTCTATAACATCATCGGAATTCTCGTCGGAATCCGATTCATCGGAGAATTGGTAATCCTCCCAATATTTTGCTTCCTTGGCGGAAACACCATTGACCATAATTAACCTTGGTCGGTTGGTTGAGGATTTTCTTTTACTTAACCGTTTTATTATTTCCCCCACCGGTTCTATTTCTTCATCCGGTTCCGATTCTTCTTCCGGTTCCGATTCTTCTTCCGGTTCTGACTCTTCTTCCGGTTCCTCTTCGGGAACTTGTGAATCAGTCCACAAATCATTCCAATTTACATTTGACTCTTCATTATTATTAGGTGAGTCAATGGGACTTGTTCTAGAGGTAGACATCTATCACATAATATCAAACACATTAAGAGATTAATATATCACATAATATTCATATGTTAAAAATATATAGTTTCCAACAAAAATGTTAAGCAATCATTTTTAAAGAAAACACGGTCGAAGTCCAGACTCACTAATGCATCCTAACAAACTCGATAAGACACACTAATGCAAATTTTCCGGTTCTCTAAGACCAACGCTCGGATACCAACTGAAATGTCCCGTTCTTATTGATTAAAAACGTTCCATATTAATTGATTTCGTTGCGAGGTTTTGACCTCTATATGAGACGTTTTTCAAAGACTGCATTCATTTTTAAAACAAACCATAACCTTTATTTCATAAATAAAGGTTTAAAAAGCTTTACGTAGATTATCAAATAATGATAATCTAAAATATCCTGTTTACACACGACCATTACATAATGGTTTTACAATACAAATATGTTACATCGAAATCAGTTTCTTGAATGCAGTTTTTACACAATATCATACAAACATGGACTCCAAATCTTGTCCTTATTTTAGTATGCAACAGCGGAAGCTCTTAATATTCACCTGAGAATAAACATGCTTTAAACGTCAACAAAAATGTTGGTGAGTTATAGGTTTAACCTATATATATCAAATCGTAACAATAGACCACAAGATTTCATATTTCAATACACATCCCATACATAGAGATAAAAATCATTCATATGGTGAACACCTGGTAACCGACATTAACAAGATGCATATATAAGAATATCCCCATCATTCCGGGACACCCTTCGGATATGATATAAATTTCGAAGTACTAAAGCATCCGGTACTTTGGATGGGGTTTGTTAGGCCCAATAGATCTATCTTTAGGATTCGCGTCAATTAGGGTGTCTGTTCCCTAATTCTTAGATTACCAGACTTAATAAAAAGGGGCATATTCGATTTCGATAATTCAACCATAGAATGTAGTTTCGCGTACTTGTGTCTATTTTGTAAATCATTTATAAAACCTGCATGTATTCTCATCCCAAAAATATTAGATTTTAAAAGTGGGACTATAACTCACTTTCACAGATTTTTACTTCGTCGGGAAGTATGACTTGGCCACTGTTGATTCACGAACCTATAACAATATATACATATATATTAAAGTATGTTCAAAATATATTTACAACACTTTTAATATATTTTGATGTTTTAAGTTTATTAAGTCAGCTGTCCTCATTAGTAACCTATAACTAGTTGTCCACAGTTAGATGTACAGAAATAAATCGATAAATATTATCTTGAATCAATCCACGACCCAGTGTATACGTATCTCAGTATTGATCACAACTCAAACTATATATATTTTGGAATCAACCTCAACCCTGTATAGCTAACTCCAACATTCACATATAGAGTGTCTATGGTTGTTCCGAAATATATATAGATGTGTCGACATGATAGGTCGAAACATTGTATACGTGTCTATGGTATCTCAAGATTACATAATATACAATACAAGTTGATTAAGTTATGGTTGGAATAGATTTGTTACCAATTTTCACGTAGCTAAAATGAGAAAAATTATCCAATCTTGTTTTACCCATAACTTCTTCATTTTAAATCCGTTTTGAGTGAATCAAATTGCTATGGTTTCATATTGAACTCTATTTTATGAATCTAAACAGAAAAAGTATAGGTTTATAGTCGGAAAAATAAGTTACAAGTCGTTTTTGTAAAGGTAGTCATTTCAGTCGAAAGAACGACGTCTAGATGACCATTTTAGAAAACATACTTCCACTTTGAGTTTAACCATAATTTTTGGATATAGTTTCATGTTCATAATAAAAATCATTTTCTCAGAATAACAACTTTTAAATCAAAGTTTATCATAGTTTTTAATTAACTAACCCAAAACAGCCCGCGGTGTTACTACGACGGCGTAAATCCGGTTTTACGGTGTTTTTCGTGTTTCCAGGTTTTAAATCATTAAGTTAGCATATCATATAGATATATAACATGTGTTTAGTTGATTTTAAAAGTCAAGTTAGAAGGATTAACTTTTGTTTGTGAACAAGTTTAGAATTAACTAAACTATGTTCTAGTGATTACAAGTTTAAACCTTCGAATAAGATAGCTTTATATGTATGAATCGAATGATGTTATATATATAAAACTATCTTATTCGAAGGTTTAAACTCGTAATCACTAGAACATAGTTTAGTTAATTCTAAACTTGTTCGCAAACAAAAGTTAATCCTTCTAACTTGACTTTTAAAATTAACTAAACACATGTTCTATATCTATATGATATGCTAACTTAATGATTTAAAACATGAAAACACGAAAAACACCGTAAAACCGGATTTACGCCGTCGTAGTAACACCGCGGGCTGTTTTGGGTTAGTTAATTAAAAACTATGATAAACTTTGATTTAAAAGTTGTTATTCTGAGAAAATGATTTTTATTATGAACATGAAAATATATCCAAAAATTATGGTTAAACTCAAAGTGGAAGTATGTTTTCTAAAATGGTCATCTAGACGTCGTTCTTTCGACTGAAATGACTACCTTTACAAAAACGACTTGTAACTTATTTTTCCGACTATAAACCTATACTTTTTCTGTTTAGATTCATAAAATATAGTTCAATATGAAACCATAGCAATTTGATTCACTCAAAACGGATTTAAAATGAAGAAGTTATGGGTAAAACAAGATTGGATAATTTTTCTCATTTTAGCTACGTGAAAATTGATAACAAATCTATTCCAACTATAACTTAATCAACTTGTATTGTATATTATGTAATCTTGAGATACCATAGACACGTATACAATGTTTCGACCTATCATGTCGACACATCTATATATATTTCGGAACAACCATAGACACTCTATATGTGAATGTTGGAGTTAGCTATACAGGGTTGAGTTGTGATCAATACTGAGATACGTATACACTGGGTCGTGGATTGATTCAAGATAATATTTATCGATTTATTTCTGTATATCTAACTGTGGACAACTAGTTGTAGGTTACTAACGAGGACAGCTGACTTAATAAACTTAAAACATCAAAATATATTAAAAAGTGTTGTAAATATATTTTGAACATACTTTGATATATATGTATATATTGTTATAGGTTTGTGAATCAACCAGTGGCCAAGTCTTACTTCCCGACGAAGTAAAAATCTGTGAAAGTGAGTTATAGTCCCACTTTTAAAATCTAATATTTTTGGGATGAGAATACATGCAGGTTTTATAAATGATTTACAAAATAAACACAAGTACGTGAAACTACATTCTATGGTTGAATTATCGAAATCGAATATGCCCCTTTTTATTAAGTCTGGTAATCTAAGAATTAGGGAACAGACACCCTAATTGACGCGAATCCTAAAGATAGATCTATTGGGCCTAACAAACCCCATCCAAAGTACCGGATGCTTTAGTACTTCGAAATTTATATCATATCCGAAGGGTGTCCCAGAATGATGGGGATATTCTTATATATGCATCTTGTTAATGTCGGTTACCAGGTGTTCACCATATGAATGATTTTTATCTCTATGTATGGGATGTGTATTGAAATATGAAATCTTGTGGTCTATTGTTATGATTTGATATATATAGGTTAAACCTATAACTCACCAACATTTTTGTTAACGTTTTAAGCATGTTTATTCTCAGGTGATTATTAAGAGCTTCCGCTGTCGCATACTTAAATAAGGACGAGATTTGGAGTCCATGCTTGTATGATATTGTGTAAAAACTGCATTCAAGAAACTTATTTTGTTGTAACATATTTGTATTGTAAACCATTATGTAATGGTCGTGTGTAAACAGGATATTTTAGATTATCATTATTTGATAATCTACGTAAAGCTTTTTAAACCTTTATTGATGAAATAAAGGTTATGGTTTGTTTTAAAATGAATGCAGTCTTTGAAAAACGTCTCATATAGAGGTCAAAACCTCGCAACGAAATCAATTAATATGGAACGTTTTTAATCAATAAGAACGGGACATTTCAGTTGGTATCAGAGCGTTGGTCTTAGAGAACCAGAATTTTGCATTAGTATGTCTTATCGAGTTTGTTAGGATGCATTAGTGAGTCTGGACTTCGACCGTGTTTACTTGAAAAATGATTACTTAACAAATTTTGTTGGAAACTATATATTTTTAACATGTGAATATTATGTGATATATTAATCTCTTAACGCGTTTGATATTATGTGATAGATGTCTACCTCTAGAACAAGTCCCATTGACTCACCTAATAATAATGAAGAGTCAAATGTAAATTGGAATGATTCGTGGACTGATTCACAAGTTCCCGAAGAGGAACCGGAAGAAGAGTCGGAACCGGAAGAAGAATCGGAACCGGAAGAAGAATCGGAACCGGATGAAGAAATAGAACCGGTGGAGGAAATAATAAAACGGTTAAGTAAAAGAAAATCCTCAACCAACCGACCAAGGTTAATTATGGTCAATGGTGTTTCCGACAAGGAAGCAAAATATTGGGAGGATTACCAATTCTCCGATGAATCGGATTCCGACGAGAATTCCGATGATGTTATAGAAATTACCCCAACTGAATTTAAAAAGGCAAAAGAAAATAATAAGGGAAAGGGCATAAAAATAGAGAAATCTAATTCCAACCCCGATGAACTTTATATGTATCGTCAACCCCCGAAGTCCTTAAGTTGTAACAATGACCCGGGAACCTCTAAACCACCAGGTTTTTCTAAACCAATGTGGATAACGACGGCTCGTATTAGGGGAACATCATATATCCCTAGAAACTTGGCAAAACGAACCAAAACCGAAGAAGAAGAAACAAGCGAGTCGGAATAAGATAGTTGTATTCGTGTTGTGTAATATATGTAATATAGTGTGCTTATGCTTTATGATATATGTAAAAATTGCTTGTATTAATAAGTATTTTTTTATGAATCTAACTCTTGTCTATTTTACAGTATAAAAACACAAAATGGATAGACAACCCAATATTTTAAGAGACCTACCCAGAGACATGATTGATGAAATCTTGTCTAGAGTCGGTCAGAATTCTTCGGCACAACTATTTAAGGCGAGATCAGTTTGTAAGACATTCGAAGAACGTTCCAAGAATGCCTTGGTTTATAAAAGGCTTTCGTTCGAAAGATGGGGGATATCACATTGGGAAATCCATAAGTTACGATGTGTTTACTTTGACGCATATATTGCAGGGAACCCAAATGCTATTTTACGCAATGGGTTAAGAAATTATTTTGACTCAATATATCCGAATATTGGACTTCGTGATTTAGAAAAAGTGGCTAACATGCAACATAAAGAAGCATGTTATGCTTACGGATTAGTAATGTTCGCTTCTCACCAAAGTGAGAACAAGAACATCGGGCTACAACTATTAAACAAAACGTTCCCACAAGTGACGGAGTCGGTAATTGGGGTAAGAAATGAGGTTTTTAGATTGTTACGGGACTGTTGGACATTACGTAACCCTCGTCCCTTTGACGACGTTACAACACGCTGTCTTATCAACGGCCATAACAGTTATGTTCCACAAGACCAAGGATGGGAAGTATTCCTAGTAAAACCAGAATGCATGACTTGTTTCTGGACGTATGAATTACGTGTCTTTATTGCCTTTGCTGAACGACTTGTGTACTAGCTAGAATTATCTTCACAACTATCTTGTATCAAAGTTATTGTGTGCTATATTTCATGCTTTATGTAAAATAAGCGGTATTGTAAGTTTGTAAAATATTGTATAAAAGTTTGAACGCGAATTATTATTATAATTAGTTTTTCATATAGAATTGTAGTAGTTGAATTGTATATTAGCTACTAAGTATGAACTTAACGGGTAGGTACTACCCGAATTTAAACTTATAAAACGCTAATATGAAGAAAAAGCTTTTATAAATGAGTTCATATTATGCTACGAAATACTATTAACTACTCTTAATATTCTGTATGATTAACTTGTTCCATTTGACTATTTTGAAGGAAATGGCACCGACTACTCGACACACCGTGAATATGAATGAAGAGGAATTCCGTACTTTTCTAGCTTCAAACATAGCCACAGTACAGGCTGCGCTACATACCAATAATAACCTTGGATCTAGCAGTACAGGAAATCGTGTAGGATGCACCTACAAAGAATTCACTGCCTACAAACCTTTGGAATTTGATGGAACCGAAGGACTGATCGGATTGAAACGGTGGACCGAGAAGGTCGAATCGGTGTTTGCCATAAGTAAGTGTACTGAAGTGGACAAAGTAAAGTACGCTACGCATACCTTCACAGGTTCTGCGTTAACATGGTGGAATACCTATCTAGAGCAAGTGGGACAAGACGATGCGTACGCACTACCGTGGTCAGCATTCAAGCACTTGATGAACGAGAAGTGCCGTCCCAGAACCGAGGTCAATAAGCTCAAGACAGAACTTAGAGGGTTACGAACCCAAGGATTTGATATTACCACGTACGAAAGACGATTCACAGAATTGTGCCTATTGTGTCTGGGAGCATTCGAAGATGAGGAAGAGAAGATCGACGCGTTTGTGAAAAGATTACCGGAAAGAATCTAAGAAGATATAAGTTCACACGAGCCCGCCTCCATACAACAGGTATGTAGAATGGCTCACAAACTAGTGAACCAGATTGAAGAAAGAATTAAAGAACAGACTGCTGAAGAGGCCAATGTGAAGCAAGTCAAAAGAAAGTGGGAGGAAAACGGTGATAAGAATCACCAATACAACAACAACAGCAATTACAACAATAATCGCAACAATTATCCCAACAATCGCAACATCAATTGCAACTACAACAAATGGCCCAACAACAACAACAACAACAACACCAACAACAACAACAACAACAACAACAACAACTATAACAATCATCCCAATAACAATAATAACCGCAACAACAACAACAACAACAGTCAGAAGCAGCTATGCCAAAGGTGTGAAAAGTATCACTCGGGGTTCTGCACCAAATTTTGCAACAATTGTAAATGAAACGGTCATAGCGCGGCGAAGTGTGAGGTCTACGGACCAGGGGTTAATAGAACGAAAGGAACAAATGGTGTCGGAACGAGTAATGGCGGAGCAAGTAGTGTCGGAGCAAGTTATGCCAATGTAGTTTGTTATAAATGTGGAAAACCGGGCCACATTATTAGAAATTGCCCGAACCAGGAGAACACGAATGGACAAGGCCGCGGAAGAGTTTTCAATATTAATGCGGCAGAGGCACAGGAAGACCCGGAGCTTGTTACGGGTACGTTTCTTATTGACAATAAATCTGCTTACCATTTATTTGATTCAGGTGCAGATAGAAGCTATATGAGTAGAGATTTTTGTGCTAAATTAAGTTGTCCATTGACGCCTTTGGATAGTAAATTTTTACTCGAATTAGCAAATGGTAAATTAATTTCAGCAGATAATATATGTCGGAATCGAGAAATTAAACTGGTTAGCGAAACATTTAAGATTGACTTGATACCAGTAGAGTTAGGGAGTTTTGATGTGATAATCGGTATGGACTGGTTGAAAGAAGTGAAAGCAGAGATCGTTTGTTACAAAAATGCAATTCGCATTATACGAGAAAAAGGAAAACCCTTAATGGTGTACGGAGAAAAGGGCAACACGAAGCTACATCTTATTAGTAATTTGAAGGCACAAAAACTAATAAGAAAAGGTTGCTATGCTGTTCTAGCACACGTCGAGAAAGTACAAACTAAAGAAAAGAGCATCAATGATGTTCCCGTCGCAAAAGAATTTCCCGATGTATTTCCGAAAGAATTACCGGGATTACCCCCACATCGATCCGTTGAATTTCAAATAGATCTTGTACCAGGAGCTGCACCAATAGCTCGTGCTCCTTACAGACTCGCACCCAGCGAGATGAAAGAACTGCAAAGCCAATTACAATAACTTTTAGAGCATGGTTTCATTCGACCAAGCACATCACCCTGGGGAGCTCCTGTTTTGTTTGTCAAGAAGAAAGATGGTACATTCAGGTTGTGTATCGACTACCGAGAGTTGAACAAACTTACCATCAAGAACCGCTACCCACTACCGAGAATCGACGACTTATTTGATCAACTACAAGGCTCGTCTGTTTATTCAAAGATTGACTTACGTTCCGGGTATCATCAAATGCGGGTGAAAGAAGATGATATTCCAAAGACTGCTTTCAGAACACGTTACGGTCATTACGAGTTTATGGTCATGCCATTTGGTTTAACTAATGCACCAGCTGTGTTCATGGACCTTATGAACCGAGTGTGTGGACCATACCTTGACAAGTTTGTCATTGTTTTCATTGATGACATACTTATTTACTCAAAGAATGACCAAGAACACGGTGAACATTTGAGAAAGGTGTTAGAAGTATTGAGGAATGAAGAATTGTACGCTAAATTTTCAAATTGTGCATTTTGGTTGGAAGAAGTTCAATTCCTCGGTCACATAGTGAACAAAAAAGGTATTAAGGTGGATCCGGCAAAGATAGAAACTGTTGAAAAGTGGGAAACCCCGAAAACTCTGAAACACGTACGCCAGTTTTTAGGGCTAGCTGGTTACTACAGAAGGTTCATCCAAGACTTTTCCAGAATAGCAAAACCCTTGACTACATTAACGCATAAAGGGAAGAAATTTGAATGGAAGGATGAACAAGAGAAAGCGTTTCAGTTATTGAAGAAAAAGCTAACTACGACACCTATATTGTCATTGCCTGAAGGGAATGATGATTTTGTGATTTATTGTGACGCATCAAAGCAAGGTCTCGGTTGTGTATTAATGCAATGAACGAAGGTGATTGCTTATGCGTCTAGATAATTGAAGATTCACGAGCAAAATTATACGACGCATGATTTGGAATTAGGCGCGGTTGTTTTTGCATTAAAGACTTGGAGGCACTACTTATATGGGGTCAAAAGTATTATATATACCGACCACAAAAGTCTTCAACACATATTTAATCAGAAACAACTGAATATGAGGCAGCGTAGGTGGATTGAATTGTTGAATGATTACGACTTTGAGTTTCGTTACCACCCGGGGAAGGCAAATGTGGTAGCCGATGCCTTGAGCAGGAAGGACAGAGAACCCATTCGAGTAAAATCTATGAATATAATGATTCATAATAACCTTACTACTCAAATAAAGGGGGCGCAGCAAGGAGTTTTAAAAGAAGGAAATTTAAAGGATGAAATACCCAAAGGATCAGAGTAGCATCTTAATATTCGGGAAGACGGAACCCGGTATAGGGCTGAAAGGATTTGGGTACCAAAATTTGGAGATATGAGAGAAATGGTACTTAGAGAAGCTCATAAAACCAGATACTCAATACATCCTGGAACGGGGAAGATGTACAAGGATCTCAAGAAACATTTTTGATGGCCGGGTATGAAAGTTGATGTTGCTAAATACGTAGGAGAATGTTTGACGTGTTCAAAGGTCAAAGCTGAGCATCAGAAACTATCAGGTCTACTTCAACAACCCGAAATCCCAGAATGGAAATGGGAAAACATTACCATGGATTTCATCACTAAATTGCCAAGGACTGCAAGTGGTTTTGATACTATTTGGGTAATAGTTGATCGTCTCACCAAATCAGCACACTTCCTGCCAATAAGAGAAGATGACAAGATGGAGAAGTTAGCACGACTGTATTTGAAGGAAGTCGTGTCCAGACATGGAATACCAATCTCTATTATCTCTGATAGGGATGGCAGATTTATTTCAAGATTCTGGCAGACATTACAGCAAGCATTAGGAACTCGTCTAGACATGAGTACTGCCTATCATCCACAAACTGATGGGCAGAGCGAAAGGACGATACAAATGCTTGAAGACATGCTACGAGCATGTGTTATTGATTTCAGAAACAGTTGGGATCGACATCTACCGTTAGCAGAATTTTCCTACAACAACAGCTACCATTCAAGCATTGAGATGGCACCGTTTGAAGCACTTTATGGTAGAAAGTGCAGGTCTCTGATTTTTTGGAGTGAAGTGGGGGATAGACAGATTACGGGTCCGGAGATTATACAAGAAACTACCGAGAAGATCATCCAAATTCAACAACGGTTGAAAACCGCCCAAAGTCGACAAAAGAGCTACGCTGACATTAAAAGAAAAGATATAGAATTTGAAATTGGAGAGATGGTCATGCTTAAAGTTGCACCTTGGAAAGGCGTTGCTCGATTTGGTAAACGAGGGAAATTAAATCTAAGGTATATTGGACCATTCAAGATTATTGATCGTGTCGGACCAGTAGCATACCGACTTGAGTTACCTCAACAAATCGCGGCTGTACATAACACTTTCCACATCTCGAATTTGAAGAAATATTTTGCTAAAGAAGATCTCACTATTCCGTTAGATGAAATCCAAATCAACGAAAAACTTCAATTCATCGAAGAACCCGTCGAAATAATGGATCGTGAGGTTAAAAGACTTAAGCAAAACAAGATACCAATTGTTAAGGTTCGATGGAATGCTCGTAGAGGACCCGAGTTCACCTGGGAGCGTGAAGATCAGATGAAGAAGAAATACCCGCATCTATTTCCAGAAGATTCGTCAACACCTTCAACAGCTTAAAATTTCGGGACGAAATTTATTTAACGGGTAGGTACTGTAGTGACCCGAACTTTTCCATGTTTATATATATTAATTGAGATTGATATTTACATGATTAAATGTTTCCAACATGTTAAGCAATCAAACTTGTTAAGACTTGATTAATTGAAATATGTTTCATATAGACAATTGACCACCCAAGTTGACCGGCGATTCACGAACGTTAAAACTTGTAAAAATGACATGATGATATATATATGGATATAAATATGGTTAACATGAGATTATGATAAGTAAGTATCTCTATAAGTATATTAACAATGAGTTATATACATATAAACAAGACTACTAACTTAAGGATTTCGAAACGAGACATATATGTAACGATTATCGTTGTAACGACATTTAAATGTATATATATCATATTAAGATATATTAATATATCATAATATCATGATAATATAATAATTTAACATCTCATTAGATATAATAAACAATGGGTTAACAACATTAATTGAGATCGTTAATTTAAAGGTTTCAAAACAACACTTACATGTAACGACTAACGATGACTTAACGACTAAGTTAAAATGTATATACATGTAGTGTATTTGAAATGTCCCGTTCTTATTGATTAAAAACGTTCCATATTAATTGATTTCGTTGCGAGGTTTTGACCTCTATATGAGACGTTTTTCAAAGACTGCATTCATTTTAAATCAAACCATAACCTTTATTTCATCAATAAAGGTTTAAAAAGCTTTACGTAGATTATCAAATAATGATAAATCTAAAATATCCTATTTACACACGACCATTACATAATGGTTTACAATACAAATATGTTACAACAAAATAAGTTTCCTGAATGCAGTTTTTACACAATATCATACAAGCATGGACTCCAAATCTCGTCCTTATTTAAGTATGCGACAGCGGAAGCTCTTAATAATCACCTGAGAATAAACATGCTTAAAACGTCAACAAAAATGTTGGTGAGTTATAGGTTTAACCTATATATATCAAATCATAACAATAGACCACAAGATTTCATATTTCAATACACATCCCATACATAGAGATAAAAATCATTCATATGGTGAACACCTGGTAACCGACATTAACAAGATGCATATATAAGAATATCCCCATCATTCTGGGACACCCTTCGGATATGATATAAATTTCGAAGTACTAAAGCATCCGGTACTTTGGATAGAGTTTGTTAGGCCCAATAGATCTATCTTTAGGATTCGCGTCAATTAGGGTGTCTGTTCCCTAATTCTTAGATTACCAGACTTAATAAAAAGGGGCATATTCGATTTCGATAATTCAACCATAGAATGTAGTTTCACGTACTTGTGTTTATTTTGTAAATCATTTATAAAACCTGCATGTATTCTCATCCCAAAAATATTAGATTTTAAAAGTGGGACTATAACTCACTTTCATAGATTTTTACTTCGTCGGGAAGTAAGACTTGGCCACTGGTTGATTCACAAACCTATAACAATATATACATATATATCAAAGTATGTTCAAAATATATTTACAACACTTTTTAATATATTTTGATGTTTTAAGTTTATTAAGTCAGTTGTCCTCGTTAGTAACCTACAACTAGTTGTCCACAGTTAGATATACAGAAATAAATCGATAAATATTATCTTGAATCAATCCACGACCCAGTGTATACGTATCTCAGTATTGATCACAACTCAACCCTGTATAGCTAACTCCAACATTCACATATAGAGTGTCTATGGTTGTTCCGAAATATATATAGATGTGTCGACATGATAGGTCGAAACATTGTATACGTGTCTATGGTATCTCAAGATTACATAATATACAATACAAGTTGATTAAGTTATAGTTGGAATAGATTTGTTATCAATTTTCACGTAGCTAAAATGAGAAAAATTATCCAATCTTGTTTTACCCATAACTTCTTCATTTTAAATCCGTTTTGAGTGAATCAAATTGCTATGGTTTCATATTGAACTATATTTTATGAATCTAAACAGAAAAAGTATAGGTTTATAGTCGGAAAAATAAGTTACAAGTCGTTTTTGTAAAGGTAGTCATTTCAGTCGAAAGAACGACGTCTAGATGACCATTTTAGAAAACATACTTCCACTTTGAGTTTAACCATAATTTTTGGATATAGTTTCATGTTCATAATAAAAATCATTTTCTCAGAATAACAACTTTTAAATCAAAGTTTATTATAGTTTTTAATTAACTAACCCAAAACAGCCCGCGGTGTTACTACGACGGCGTAAATCCGGTTTTACGGTGTTTTTCGTGTTTTCATGTTTTAAATCATTAAGTTAGCATATCATATAGATATAGAACATGTGTTTAGTTAATTTTAAAAGTCAAGTTAGAAGGATTAACTTTTGTTTGCGAACAAGTTTAGAATTAACTAAACTATGTTCTAGTGATTACGAGTTTAAACCTTCGAATAAGATAGTTTTATATATATGAATCGAATGATGTTATGAACATCATTACTACCTCAAGTTTAGTAGGTAAACCTACTGGAAGTGACAAGAAATGATCTAGCTTCAAAGGATCTTGGATGGCTTGAAAGTTCTTGAAGTAGGATCATGACACAAAAACAAGTTCAAGTAAGATTTTTACTCGAATTAAGATAGTTTATAGTTATAGAAATTGAATCAAAGTTTGAATATGAATATTACCTTGAATAAGAAAGATAACCTACTGTATATAACAAAGGTTTCTTGATCTTATATGATTACTTGGAATGGATTAGAAAGCTTGGAAGTAAATTAGTAAACTTGAAGGGATTTTTGAAGTGTTCTTGAAGTGTTCTTCCTATGATGATTATAGCTTGATTCTTGAAGTGATTTTTGATGAAGATGATGATTAACTACTGGAAAAATACGTTCATAATAGTGTGTGTGTGTGTGTTGAGAGAGAATTAGAAAGAGAATTGGAAGTGAAATGGAGTGAATGATGAGTGGTAATTGGTGAGTGGTGAGTGGGGTTAAAAGGAGTTCTAGTTAGTTGACTAGCTCATGGTAGAAGTTAAAATTGATTAGTCATACATGACATAATCAAGAGTGGAATCCCATGCTAGTTCCTATTGGTATATACCCATAGTAAGTACGTTTTGAAGCTGTGTATAATACGGGTAAGAATACGACTAGAATTCTTGATGAAAGAAAAGAATGGGAAAGTAACTGTAACCATTTTTGTTAAGTATGAGTGTTTTGATATATGTCTTGAAGTCTTCCAAAAGTATTTTAATACATCTAAATACACTACATGTATATACATTTTAACTGAGTCGTTAAGTCATCGTTAGTCGTTATATGTAAGTGTTGTTTTGAAACCTTTAAATTAACGATCTCAATTAATGTTGTTAACCCATTGTTTATTATATCAATTAATGGTGAGTTATAGGTTTAACCTATATATATCAAATCATAATAATAGACCACAAGATTTCATATTTCAATACACATCCCATACATAGAGATAAAAGTCATTCATATGGTGAACACCTGGTAACCGACATTAACAAGATGCATATATAAGAATATCCCCATCATTCCGGGACACCCTTCGGATATGATATAAATTTCGAAGTACTAAAGCATCCGGTACTTTGGATGGGGTTTGTTAGACCCAATAGATCTATCTTTAGGATTCGCGTCAATTAGGGTGTCTGTTCCCTAATTCTTAGATTACCAGACTTAATAAAAAAGGGCATATTCGATTTCGATAATTCAACCATAGAATGTAGTTTCACGTACTTGTGTCTATTTTGTAAATCATTTATAAAACCTGCATGTATTCTCATCCCAAAAATATTAGATTTTAAAAGTGGACTATAACTCACTTTCAAAGATTTTTACTTCGTCGGGAAGTAAGACTTGGCAACTGGTTGATTCACAAACCTATAACAATATATACATATATATCAAAGTATGTTCAAAATATATTTACAACACTTTTAATATATTTTGATGTTTTAAGTTTATTAAGTCAGCTGTCCTCGTTAGTAACCTAAAACTAGTTGTCCACAGTTAGATGTACAGAAATAAATTGATAAATATTATCTTGAATCAATCCATGACCCAGTGTATACGTATCTCAGTATTGATCATAACTCAAACTATATATATTTTGGAATCAACCTCAACTCTGTATAGCTAACTCCAACATTCACATATAGAGTGTCTATGGTTGTTCCGAAATATATATAGATGTGTCGACATGATAGGTCGAAACATTGTATACGTGTCTATGGTATCTCAAGATTACATAATATACAATACAAGTTGATTAAGTTATGGTTGGAATAGATTTGTTACCAATTTTCACGTAGATAAAATGAGAAAAATTATCCAATCTTGTTTTACCCATAACTTCTTCATTTTAAATCCGTTTTGAGTGAATTAAATTGCTATGGTTTCATATTGAACTCTATTTTATGAATCTAAACAGAAAAAGTATAGGTTTATAGTCGGAAAAATAAGTTACAAGTCGTTTTTGTAAAGGTAGTCATTTCAGTCGAAAGAACGACGTCTAGATGACCATTTTAGAAAACATACTTCCACTTTGAGTTTAACCATAATTTTTGGATATAGTTTCATGTTCATAATAACAATCATTTTCTCAGAATAACAACTTTTAAATCAAAGTTTATCATAGTTTTTAACTAACTAACCCAAAACAGCCCGCGGTGTTACTACGACGGCGTAAATCCGGTTTTACGGTGTTTTTCGTGTTTCCAGGTTTTAAATCATTAAGTTAGCATATCATATAGATATAGAACATGTGTTTAGTTGATTTTAAAAGTCAAGTTAGAAGGATTAACTTTTGTTTGCGAACAAGTTTAGAATTAACTAAACTATGTTCTAGTGATTACAAGTTTAAACCTTCGAATAAGATAGCTTTATATGTATGAATCGAATGATGTTATGAACATCATTACTACCTTAAGTTCCTTGGATAAACCTACTGGAAAAGAGAAAAATGGATCTAGCTTCAACGGATCCTTGGATGGCTCGAAGTTCTTGAAGCAGAATCATGACACGAAAACAAGTTCAAGTAAGGTCATCACTTGAAATAAGATTGTTATAGTTATAGAAATTGAACCAAAGTTTGAATATGATTATTACCTTGTATTAGAATGATAACCTACTATAAGAAACAAAGATTTCTTGAGGTTGGATGATCACCTTACAAGATTGGAAGTGAGCTAGCAAACTTGAAAGTATTCTTGATTTTATGTAACTAGAACTTGTAGAATATATGAAGAACACTTAGAACTTGAAGATAGAACTTGAGAGAGATCAATTAGATGAGGAAAATTGAAGAATGAAAGTGTTTGTAGGTGTTTTTGGTCGTTGGTGTATGGATTAGATATAAAGGATATGTAATTTTGTTTTCATGTAAATAAGTCATGAATGATTACTCATATTTTTGTAATTTTATGAGATATTTCATGCTAGTTGCCAAATGATGGTTCCCACATATGTTAGGTGACTCACATGGGCTGCTAAGAGCTAATAATTGGAGTGTATATACCAATAGTACATACATCTAAAAGCTGTGTATTGTACGAGTACGAATACGGGTGCATACGAGTAGAATTGTTGATGAAACTGAACGAGGATGTAATTGTAAGCATTTTTGTTAAGTAGAAGTATTTTGATAAGTGTATTGAAGTCTTTCAAAAGTGTATAAATACATATTAAAACACTACATGTATATACATTTTAACTGAGTCGTTAAGTCATCGTTAGTCGTTACATGTAAGTGTTGTTTTGAAACCTTTAGGTTAACGATCTTGTTAAATGCTGTTAACCCAATGTTTATAATATCAAATGAGATTTTAAATTATTATATTATCATGATATTATCATGTTTGAATATCTCTTAATATGATATATATACATTAAATGTCTTTACAATGATAATCGTTACATATATGTCTCGTTTAAAAATCATTAAGTTAGTAGTCTTGTTTTTACATATGTAGTTCATTGTTAATATACTTAATGATATGTTTACTTATCATAGTATCATGTTAACTATATATATATATATATATATATATATCCATATATATGTCATCATATAGTTTTTACAAGTTTTAACGTTCGTGAATCACCGGTCAACTTGAGTGGTCAATTGTCTATATGAAACATATTTCAATTAATCAAGTCTTAACAAGTTTGATTGCTTAACATGTTGGAAACATTTAATCATGTAAATATCAATCTCAATTAATATATATAAACATGGAAAAGTTCGGGTCACTACAGTACCTACCCGTTAAATAAATTTCGTCCCGAAATTTTAAGCTGTTGAAGGTGTTGACGAATCTTCTAGAAATAGATGCGGGTATTTCTTCTTCATCTGATCTTCACGCTCCCAGGTGAACTCGGGTCCTCTACGAGCATTCCATCGAACCTTAACAATTGGTATCTTGTTTTGCTTAAGTCTTTTAACCTCACGATCCATTATTTCGACGGGTTCTTCGATGAATTGAAGTTTTTTGTTGATTTGGATTTCATCTAACGGAATAGTGAGATCTTCTTTAGCAAAACATTTCTTCAAATTCGAGACGTGGAAAGTGTTATGTACAGCCGCGAGTTGTTGAGGTAACTCAAGTCGGTAAGCTACTGGTCCGACACGATCAATAATCTTGAATGGTCCAATATACCTTGGATTTAATTTCCCTCGTTTACCAAATCGAACAACGCCTTTCCAAGGTGAAACTTTAAGCATGACCATCTCTCCAATTTCAAATTCTATATCTTTTCTTTTAATGTCAGCGTAACTCTTTTGTCGACTTTGGGCGGTTTTCAACCGTTGTTGAATTTGGATGATCTTCTCGGTAGTTTCTTGTATAATCTCCGGACCCGTAATCTGTCTATCCCCCACTTCACTCCAACAAATCAGAGACCTGCACTTTCTACCATAAAGTGCTTCAAACGGTGCCATCTCAATGCTTGAATGGTAGCTGTTGTTGTAGGAAAATTCTGCTAACGGTAGATGTCGATCCCAACTGTTTCCGAAATCAATAACACATGCTCGTAGCATGTCTTCAAGCGTTTGTATCGTCCTTTCGCTCTGCCCATCAGTTTGTGGATGATAGGCAGTACTCATGTCTAGACGAGTTCCTAATGCTTGCTGTAATGTCTGCCAGAATCTTGAAATAAATCTGCCATCCCTATCAGAGATAATAGAGATTGGTATTCCATGTCTGGAGATGACTTCCTTCAAATACAGTCGTGCTAACTTCTCCATCTTGTCATCTTTTCTTATTGGCAGGAAGTGTGCTGATTTGGTGAGACGATCAACTATTACCCAAATAGTATCAAAACCACTTGCAGTCCTTGGCAATTTAGTGATGAAATCCATGGTAATGTTTTCCCATTTCCATTCCGGGATTTCGGGTTGTTGAAGTAGACCTGATGGTTTCTGATGCTCAGCTTTGACCTTAGAACACGTCAAACATTCTCCTACATATTTAGCAACATCGACTTTCATACCCGGCCACCAAAAATATTTCTTGAGATCCTTGTACATCTTCCCCATTCCAGGATGTATTGAGTATCTGGTTTTATGAGCTTCTCTAAGTACCATTTCTCTCATATCTCCAAATTTTGGTACCCAAATCCTTTCAGCCCTATACCGGGTTCTGTTTTCCCGAATATTAAGATGCTTCTCCGATCCTTTGGGTATTTCATCCTTTAAATTTCCCTCTTTTAAAACTCCTTGTTGCGCCACCTTTATTTGAGTAGTAAGGTTATTATGAATCATTATATTCATAGATTTTACTCGAATGGGTTCTCTGTCCTTCCTGCTCAAGGCATCGGCTACCACATTTGCCTTCCCCGGGTGGTAACGAATCTCAAAATCGTAATCATTCAATAATTCAATCCACCTACGCTGCCTCATATTCAGTTGTTTCTGATTAAATATGTGTTGAAGACTTTTGTGGTCGGTATATATAATACTTTTGACCCCATATAAGTAGTGCCTCCAAGTCTTTAATGCAAAAACAACCGCGACTAATTCCAAATCATGCGTCGTATAATTTTGTTCGTGAATCTTCAATTGTCTAGACGCATAAGCAATCACCTTCATTCGTTGCATTAATACACAACCGAGACCTTGCTTTGATGCGTCACAATAAATCACAAAATCATCATTCCCTTCAGGCAATGACAATATAGGTGCCGTAGTTAGCTTTTTCTTCAATAATTGAAACGCTTTCTCTTGTTCATCATTCCATTCAAATTTCTTCCCTTTATGCGTTAATGCAGTCAAGGGTTTTGCTATTCTGGAAAAGTCTTGGATGAACCTTCTGTAGTAACCAGCTAGTCCTAAAAATTGGCGTATGTGTTTCGGAGTTTTCGGGGTTTCCCACTTTTCAACAGTTTCTATCTTTGTCGGATCCACCTTAATACCTTCTTTGTTCACTATGTGACCGAGGAATTGAACTTCTTTCAACCAAAATGCACACTTTGAAAACTTAGCGTACAATTCTTCCTTCCTCAATACTTCTAACACCTTTCTCAAATGTTCACCGTGTTCTTGGTCATTCTTTGAGTAAATAAGTATGTCATCAATGAAAACAATGACAAACTTGTCAAGGTATGGTCCACACACTCGGTTCATAAGGTCCATGAATACAGCTGGTGCATTAGTTAAACCAAATGGCATGACCATAAACTCGTAATGACCGTAACGTATTCTGAAAGCAGTCTTTGGAATATCATCTTCTTTCACCCGCATTTGATGATACCCGGAACGTAAGTCAATCTTTGAATAAACAGACGAGCCTTGTAGTTGATCAAATAAGTCGTCGATTCTCGGTAGTGGGTAGCGGTTCTTGATGGTAAGTTTGTTCAACTCTCGGTAGTCGATACACAACCTGAATGTACCATCTTTCTTCTTGACAAACAAAACAGGAGCTCCCCACGGTGATGTGCTTGGTCGAATGAAACCACGCTCTAAAAGTTCTTGTAATTGGCTTTGCAGTTCTTTCATCTCGTTGGGTGCGAGTCTGTAAGGAGCACGAGCTATTGGTGCAGCTCCTGGTACAAGATCTATTTGAAATTCAACGGATCGATGTGGGGGTAATCCCGGTAATTCTTTCGGAAATACATCGGGAAATTCTTTTGCAATGGGAACATCATTGATGCTCTTTTCTTCAGTTTGTACTTTCTCGACGTGTGCTAGAACAGCATAGCAACCTTTTCTTATTAGTTTTTGTGCCTTCAAATTACTAATAACATGTAGCTTCGTGTTGCCCTTTTCTCCGTACACCATTAAGGGTTTTCCTTTTTCTCGTATAATGCGAATTGCATTTTTGTAACAAACGATCTCTGCTTTCACTTCTTTCAACCAGTCCATACCGATTATCACATCAAAACTCCATAACTCTACTGGTATCAAATCAATCTTAAATGTTTCGCTAACCAGTTTAATTTCTCGATTCCGACATATATTAACTGCTGAAATTAATTTACCATTTGCTAATTCGAGTAAAAATTTACTATCCAAAGGCATCAATGGACAACTTAATTTAGCACAAAAATCTCTACTCATACAGCTTCTATCCGCACCCGAATCAAATAAAACGTAATCAGATTTATTGTCAATAAGAAACGTACCCGTAACAAGCTCCGGGTCTTCCTGTGCCTCTGCCGCATTAATATTGAAAACTCTTCCGCGGCCTTGTCCATTCGTGTTCTCCTGGTTCGGGCAATATCTAATAATGTGGCCCGGTTTTCCACATTTATAACAAACTACATTGGCATAACTTGCTCCGACACTACTTGTTCCGCCATTACTCGTTCCGACACCATTTGTTCCTTTCGTTCTATTAACCCCTGGTCCGTAGACCTCACACTTCGCCGCGCTATGACCATTTCTTTTACACTTGTTGCAAAATTTGGTGCAGAACCCCGAGTGATACTTTTCACACCTTTGGCATAGCTGCTTCTGATTGTTGTTGTTGTTGCGGTTATTATTGTTGTTGGGATGATTGTTGTAGTTGATGTTGTTGTTGTTGTTGGGCCGTTTGTTGTAGTTGCGATTGATGTTGCGATTGTTGGGATAATTGTTGCGATTATTGTTGTAATTGCTGTTGTTGTTGTATTGGTGATTCTTATCACCGTTTTCCTCCCACTTTCTTTTGACTTGCTTCACATTGGCCTCTTCAGCAGTCTGTTCTTTAATTCTTTCTTCAATCTGGTTCACTAGTTTGTGAGCCATTCTACATGCCTGTTGTATGGAGGTGGGCTCGTGTGAACTTATATCTTCTTGGATTCTTTCCGGTAATCCTTTCACAAACGCGTCGATCTTCTCTTCCTCATCTTCGAACGCTCCCGGACACAATAGGCACAATTCTGTGAATCGTCTTTCGTAAGTGGTAATATCAAATCCTTGGGTTCGTAACCCTCTAAGTTCTGTCTTGAGCTTATTGACCTCGGTTCTGGGACGGTACTTCTCGTTCATCAAGTGCTTGAATGCTGACCACGGTAGTGCGTACGCATCGTCTTGTCCCACTTGCTCTAGATAGGTATTCCACCATGTTAACGCAGAACCTGTGAAGGTATGCATAGCGTACTTCAATTTGTCCTCTTCAGTACACTTACTTATGGCAAACACCGATTCGACCTTCTCGGTCCACCGTTTCAATCCGATCGGTCCTTCGGTTCCATCAAATTCCAAAGGTTTGCAGGCAGTGAATTCTTTGTAGGTGCATCCTACACAATTTCCTGTACTGCTAGATCCAAGGTTATTGTTGGTATGTAGCGCATCCTGTACTGCGGCTATGTTTGAAGCTAGAAAAGTACGGAATTCCTCTTCATTCATATTCACGGTGTGTCGAGTAGTCGTTGCCATTTCCTTCAAAATAGTCAAATGGAACAAGTTAATCATACAGAATATTAAGAGTAGTCAATAGTATCTCGTAGCATAATATGAACTCATTTATAAAAGCTTTTTCTTCATATTAGCGTTTTATAAGTTTAAATTCGGGTAGTACCTACCCGTTAAGTTCATACTTAGTAGCTAATATACAATTCAACTACTACAATTCTATATGAAAAAACTGATTATAATAATATTTCGCGTTCAAACTTTTACACAATATTTTACAAACTTACAATACCGCTTATTTTACATATAGCATGAAATATAGCACACAATAAATTTGATACAAGATGGTTGCGAAGATAATTCTAGCTAGTACACAAGTCTTTCAGCAAAGGCAATAAAGACACGTAATTCATACGTCCAGAAACAAGTCATGCATTCTGGTTTTACTAGGATTACTTCCCATCCTTGGTCTTGTGGAACATAACCGTTATGGCCTTTGATAAGACAGCGTGTTGTAACGTCGTCAAAGGGACGAGGGTTACGTAATGTCCAACAGTCCCGTAACAATCTAAAAACCTCATTTCTTACCCCAATTACCGACTCCGTCACTTGTGGGAACGTTTTGTTTAATAGTTGTAGCCCGATGTTCTTGTTCTCACTTTGGTGGGAAGCGAACATTACTAATGCGTAAGCATAACATGCTTCTTTATGTTGCATGTTAGCCGCTTTTTCTAAATCACGAAGTCCAATATTCGGATATATTGAGTCAAAATAATTTCTTAACCCATTGCGTAAAATAGCATTTGGGTTCCCCGCAATATATGCGTCAAAGTAAACACATCGTAACTTATGGATTTCCCAATGTGATATCCCCCATCTTTTGAACGAAAGCCTTTTATAAACCAAGGCATTCTTAGAACGTTCTTCGAATGTCTTAGAAACTGATCTCGCCTTAAATAGTTGTGCCGAAGAATTCTGACCGACTCTAGACAAGATTTCATCAATCATGTCTCCGGGTAGGTATCTTAAAATATTGGGTTGTCTATCCATTTTGTGTTTTTATACTGTAAAATAGACAAGAGTTAGATTCACAAAAAAAAATACTTATTAATACTAGCAATTTTTACATATATCATAAAGCATAAGCACACTATATTACATATATTACACCACACGAATACAACTATCTTATTCCGACTCGCTTGTTTCTTATTCTTCGGTTTTGGTTCGTTTTGCCAAGTTTCTAGGGATATATGATGTTCCCCTAATACGAGATGTCGTTATCCACATTGGTTTAGAAAAAACCTGGTGGTTTAGAGGTTCCCGGGTCATTGTTACAACTTAAGGACTTCGGGGGTTGACGATACATATAAAGTTCATCGGGGTTGGAATTAGATTTCTCTATTTTTATGCCCTTTCCCTTATTATTTTCTTTTGCCTTTTTAAATTCAGTTGGGGTAATTTCTATAACATCATCGGAATTCTCATCGGAATCCGATTCATCGGAGAATTGGTAATCCTCCCAATATTTTGCTTCCTTGGCGGAAACACCATTGACCATAATTAACCTTGGTCGGTTGGTTGAGGATTTTCTTTTACTTAACTGTTTTATTATTTCCCCCACCGGTTCTATTTCTTCATCCGGTTCCGATTCTTCTTCCGGTTCCGATTCTTCTTCCGGTTCCGACTCTTCTTCCGGTTCCTCTTCGGGAACTTGTGAATCAGTCCACGAATCATTCCAATTTACATTTGACTCTTCATTATTATTAGGTGAGTCAATGGGACTTGTTCTAGAGGTAGACATCTATCACATAATATCAAGCGCGTTAAGAGATTAATATATCACATAATATTCACATGTTAAAAATATATAGTTTCCAACAAAATTTGTTAAGCAATCATTTTTCAAGTAAACACGGTCGAAGTCCAGACTCGCTAATGCATCCTAACAAACTCGATAAGACACACTAATGCAAAATTCTGGTTCTCTAAGACCAACGCTCTGATACCAATGGAAATGTCCCGTTCTTATTGATTAAAAACGTTCCATATTAATTGATTTCGTTGCGAGGTTTTGACCTCTATATGAGACGTTTTTCAAAGACTGCATTCATTTTAAAACAAACCATAACCTTTATTTCATCAATAAAGGTTTAAAAAGTTTTACGTAGATTATCAAATAATGATAAATCTAAAATATCCTATTTACACACGACCATTACATAATGGTTTACAATACAAATATGTTACAACAAAATAAGTTTCCTGAATGCAGTTTTTACACAATATCATACAAGCATGGAATCCAAATCTCGTCCTTATTTAAGTATGCGACAGCGGAAGCTCTTAATAATCACCTGAGAATAAACATGCTTAAAACGTCAACAAAAATGTTGGTGAGTTATAGGTTTAACCTATATATACCAAATCATAATAATAGACCACAAGATTTCATATTTCAATACACATCCCAAACATAGAGATAAAAGTCATTCATATGGTGAACACCTGGTAACCGACATTAACAAGATGCATATATAAGAATATCCCCATCATTCCGGGACACCCTTCGGATATGATATAAATTTCGAAGTACTAAAGCATCCGGTACTTTGGATGGGGTTTGTTAGACCCAATAGATCTATCTTTAGGATTCGCGTCAATTAGGGTGTTTGTTCCCTAATTCTTAGATTACCAGACTTAATAAAAAAGGGCATATTCGATTTCGATAATTCAACCATAGAATGTAGTTTCACGTACTTGTGTCTATTTTGTAAATCATTTATAAAACCTGCATGTATTCTCATCCCAAAAATATTAGATTTTAAAAGTGGGACTATAACTCACTTTCACAGATTTTTACTTCGTCGGGAAGTAAGACTTGGCCACTGGTTGATTCACGAACCTATAACAATATATACATATATATCAAAGTATGTTTAAAATATATTTACAACACTTTTAATATATTTTGATGTTTTAAGTTTATTAAGTCAGCTGTCCTCGTTAGTAACCTAAAACTAGTTGTCCACAGTTAGATGTACAGAAATAAATCGATAAATATTATCTTGAATCAATCCACGACCCAGTGTATACGTATCTCAGTATTGATCATAACTCAAACTATATATATTTTGGAATCAACCTCAACCCTGTATAGCTAACTCCAACATTCACATATAGAGTGTCTATGGTTGTTCCGAAATATATATAGATGTGTCGACATGATAGGTCGAAACATTGTATACGTGTCTATGGTATCTCAAGATTACATAATATACAATACAAGTTGATTAAGTTATGGTTGGAATATATTTGTTACCAATTTTCACGTAGCTAAAATGAGAAAAATTATCCAATCTTGTTTTACCCATAACTTCTTCATTTTAAATCCGTTTTGAGTGAATCAAATTGCTATGGTTTCATATTGAACTCTATTTTATGAATCTAAACAGAAAAAGTATAGGTTTATAGTCAGAAAAATAAGTTACAAGTCATTTTTGTAAAGGTAGTCATTTCAGTCGAAAGAACGACGTCTAGATGACCATTTTAGAAAACATACTTCCACTTTGAGTTTAACCATAATTTTTGGATATTGTTTCATGTTCATAATAAAAATCATTTTCTCAGAATAACAACTTTTAAATCAAAGTTTATCACAGTTTTTAACTAACTAACCCAAAACAGCCCGCGGTGTTACTACGACGGCGTAAATCCGGTTTTACGGTGTTTTTCGTGTTTCCAGGTTTTAAATCATTAAGTTAGCATATCATATAGATATAGAACATGTGTTTAGTTGATTTTAAAAGTCAAGTTAGAAGGATTAACTTTTGTTTGCGAACAAGTTTAGAATTAACTAAACTATGTTCTAGTGATTACAAGTTTAAACCTTCGAATAAGATAGCTTTATATGTATGAATCGAATGATGTTATGAACTTCATTACTACCTTAAGTTCCTTGGATAAACCTACTGGAAAAGAGAAAAATGGATCTAGCTTCAACGGATCCTTGGATGGCTCGAAGTTCTTGAAGCAGAATCATGACACGAAAACAAGTTCAAGTAAGATCATCACTTGAAATAAGATTGTT
The DNA here is from genome assembly GCF_046630445.1 of Rutidosis leptorrhynchoides. Taxonomy (NCBI): domain Eukaryota; kingdom Viridiplantae; phylum Streptophyta; class Magnoliopsida; order Asterales; family Asteraceae; genus Rutidosis; species Rutidosis leptorrhynchoides. The sequence goes on from NC_092334.1 coordinate 27,417,129, forward strand.
ATAGTTATAGAAATTGAACCAAAGTTTGAATATGATTATTACCTTGTATTAGAATGATAACCTACTGTAAGAAACAAAGATTTCTTGAGGTTGGATGATCACCTTACAAGATTGGAAGTGAGCTAGCAAACTTGAAAGTATTCTTGATTTTATGTAACTAGAACTTGTAGAATATATGAAGAACACTTAGAACTTGAAGATAGAACTTGAGAGAGATCAATTAGATGAAGAAAATTGAAGAATGAAAGTGTCTGTAGGTGTTTTTGGTCGTTGGTGTATGGATTAGATATAAAGGATATGAAATTTTGTTTTCATGTAAATAAGTCATGAATGATTACTCATATTTTTGTAATTTTATGAGATATTTCATGCTAGTTGCCAAATGATGGTTCCCACATGTGTTAGGTGACTCACATGGGCTGCTAAGAGCTGATCATTGGAGTGTATATACCAATAGTACATACATCTAAAAGCTGTGTATTGTACGAGTACGAATACGGGTGCATACGAGTAGAATTGTTGATGAAACTGAACGAGGATGTAATTGTAAGCATTTTTGTTAAGTAGAAGTATTTTGATAAGTGTATTGAAGTCTTTCAAAAGTGTATAAATACATATTAAAACACTACATGTATATACATTTTAACTGAGTCGTTAAGTCATCGTTAGTCGTTACATGTAAGTGTTGTTTTGAAACCTTTAGGTTAACGATCTTGTTAAATGCTGTTAACCCAATGTTTATAATATCAAATGAGATTTTAAATTATTATATTATCATGATATTATCATGTTTTAATATCTCTTAATATGATATATATACATTAAATGTCTTTACAACGATAAGCGTTACATATATGTCTCGTTTAAAAATCATTAAGTTAGTCGTCTTGTTTTTACATATGTAGTTCATTGTTAATATACTTAATGATATGTTTACTTATCATAGTATCATGTTAACTATATATATATATATCCATATATATGTCATCATATAGTTTTTACAAGTTTTAACGTTCGTGAATCACCGGTCAACTTGGGTGGTCAATTGTCTATATGAAACATATTTCAATTAATCAAGTCTTAACAAGTTTGATTGCTTAACATGTTGGAAACATTTAATCATGTAAATATCAATCTCAATTAATATATATAAACATGGAAAAGTTCGGGTCACTACAGTATTTAGATGTATTAAAATACTTTTGGAAGACTTCAAGACATATATCAAAACACTCATACTTAACGAAAATGGTTACAGTTACTTTCCCATTCTTTTCTTTCATCAAGAATTCTAGTCGTATTCTTACCCGTATTATACACAGCTTCAAAGCGTACTTACTATGGGTATATACCAATAGGAACTAGCATGGGATTCCACTCTTGATTATGTCATGTATGACTAATCAATTTTAACTTCTACCATGAGCTAGTCAACTAACTAGAACTCCTTTTAACCCCACTCACCACTCACCAATTACCACTCATCATTCACTCCATTTCACTTCCAATTCTCTTTCTAATTCTCTCTCAACACACACACACTATTATGAACGTATTTTTCCAGTAGTTAATCATCATCTTCATCAAAAATCACTTCAAGAATCAAGCTATAATCATCATAGGAAGAACACTTCAAGAACACTTCAAAAATCCCTTCAAGTTTACTAATTTACTTCCAAGCTTTCTAATCCATTCCAAGTAATCATCTAAGATCAAGAAACCTTTGTTATATATAGTAGGTTATCTTTCTTATTCAAGGTAATATTCATATTCAAACTTTCATTCAATTTCTATAACTATAAACTATCTTAATTCGAGTAAAAATCTTACTTGAACTTGTTTTTGTGTCATGATCCTACTTCAAGAACTTTCAAGCCATCCAAGATCCTTTGAAGCTAGATCATTTCTTGTCACTTCCAGTAGGTTTACCTACTAAACTTGAGGTAGTAATGATGTTCATAACATCATTCGATTCATATATATAAAACTATCTTATTCGAAGGTTTAAACTCGTAATCACTAGAACATAGTTTAGTTAATTCTAAACTTGTTCGCAAACAAAAGTTAATCCTTCTAACTTGACTTTTAAAATTAACTAAACACATGTTCTATATCTATATGATATGCTAACTTAATGATTTAAAACCTGGAAACACGAAAAATACCGTAAAACCGGATTTACGTCGTCGTAGTAACACCGCGGGCTGTTTTGGGTTAGTTAATTAAAAACTATGATAAACTTTGATTTAAAAGTTGTTATTCTGAGAAAATGATTTTTATTATGAACATGAAACTATATCCAAAAATTATGGTTAAACTCAAAGTGGAAGTATGTTTTCTAAAATAGTCATCTAGACGTCGTTCTTTCGACTGAAATGACTACCTTTACAAAAACGACTTTTAACTTATTTTTCCGACTATAAACCTATACTTTTCCTGTTTAGATTCATAAAATAGAGTTCAATATGAAACCATAGCAATTTGATTCACTCAAAACGGATTTAAAATGAAGAAGTTATGGGTAAAACAAGATTGGATAATTTTTCTCATTTTAGCTACGTGAAAATTGGTAACAAATCTATTCCAACCATAACTTAATCAACTTGTATTGTATATTATGTAATCTTGAAATACCATAGACACGTATACAATGTTTCGACCTATCATGTCGACACATCTATATATATTTCGGAACAACCATAGACACTCTATATGTGAATGTTGGAGTTAGCTATACAGGGTTGAGGTTGATTCCAAAATATGTATAGTTTGAGTTGTGATCAATACTGAGATACGTATACACTGGGTCGTGGATTGATTCAAGATAATATTTATCGATTTATTTCTGTACATCTAACTGTGGACAACTAGTTGTAGGTTACTAACGAGGACAGCTGACTTAATAAACTTAAAACATCAAAATATATTAAAAGTGTTGTAAATATATTTTGAACATACTTTGATATATATGTATATATTGTTATAGGTTCGTGAATCAACCAGTGGCCAAGTCTTACTTTCCGACGAAGTAAAAATCTGTGAAAGTGAGTTATAGTCCCACTTTTAAAATCTAATATTTTTGGGATGAGAATACATGCAGGTTTTATAAATGATTTACAAAATAGACACAAGTACGTAAAACTACATTCTATGGTTGAATTATCGAAATCGAATATGCCCCTTTTTATTAAGTCTGGTAATCTAAGAATTAGGGAACAGACACCCTAATTGACGCAAATCCTAAAGATAGATCTATTGGGCCTAACAAACCCCATCCAAAGTACCGGATGCTTTAGTACTTCGAAATTTATATCATATCCGAAGGGTGTCCCGGAACGATGGGGATATTCTTATATATGCATCTTGTTAATGTCGGTTACTAGGTGTTCACCATATGAATGATTTTTATCTCTATGTATGGGATGTGTATTGAAATATGAAATCTTGTGGTCTATTGTTACAATTTGATATATATATATATATATATATATATATAGGTTAAACCTATAACTCACCAACATTTTTGTTGACGTTTTAAGCATGTTTATTCTCAGGTGATTATTAAGAGCTTCCGCTGTCGCATACTTAAATAAGGACGAGATTTGGAGTCCATGCTTGTATGATATTGTGTAAAAACTGCATTCAAGAAACTTATTTTGTTGTAACATATTTGTATTGTAAACCATTATGTAATGGTCGTGTGTAAACAGGATATTTTAGATTATCATTATTTGATAATCTACGTAAAGCTTTTTAAACCATTATTGATGAAATAAAGGTTATGGTTTGTTTTAAAATGAATGCAGTCTTTGAAAAACGTCTCATATAGAGGTCAAAACCTCGCAACGAAATCAATTAATATGGAACGTTTTTAATCAATAAGAACGGGACATTTCAGAATGGCTCACAAACTAGTGAACCAGATTGAAGAAAGAATTAAAGAACAGACTGCTGAAGAGGCCAATGTGAAGCAAGTCAAAAGAAAGTGGGAGGAAAACGGTGATAAGAATCACCAATACAACAACAACAGCAATTACAACAATAATCGCAACAATTATCCCAACAATCGCAACATCAATCGCAACTACAACAAACGGCCCAACAACAACAACAACAACAACAACAACAACAACAACAATCATCCCAACAACAATAATAACCGCAACAACAACAACAATCAGAAGCAGCTATGCCAAAGGTGTGAAAAGTATCACTCGGGGTTCTGCACCAAATTTTGCAACAAGTGTAAAAGAAATGGTCATAGCGCGGCGAAGTGTGAGGTCTACGGACGAGGGGTTAATAGAACGAAAGGAATAAATGGTGTCGGAATGAGTAATGGCGGAGCAAGTAGTGTCGGAGCAAGTTATGCCAATGTAGTTTGTTATAAATGTGGAAAACCGGGCCACATTATTAGAAATTGCCCGAACCAGGAGAACACGAATGGACAAGGCCGCGGAAGAGTTTTCAATATTAATGCGGCAGAGGCACAGGAAGACCCGGAGCTTGTTACGGGTACGTTTCTTATTGACAATAAATCTGCTTACGTTTTATTTGATTCGGGTGCGGATAGAAGCTATATGAGTAGAGATTTTTGTGCTAAATTAAGTTGTCCATTGACGCCTTTGGATAGTAAATTTTTACTCGAATTAGCAAATGGTAAATTAATTTCAGCAGATAATATATGTCGGAATCGAGAAATTAAACTGGTTAGCGAAACATCTAAGATTGATTTGATACCAGTAGAGTTAGGGAGTTTTGATGTGATAATCGGTATGGACTGGTTGAAAGAAGTGAAAGCAGAGATCGTTTGTTACAAAAATGCAATTCGCATTATACGAGAAAAAGGAAAACCCTTAATGGTGTACGGAGAAAAGGGCAACATGAAGCTACATCTTGTTAGTAATTTGAAGGCACAAAAACTAATAAGAAAAGGTTGCTATGCTGTTCTAGCACACGTCGAGAAAGTACAAACCGAAGAAAAGAGCATCAATGATGTTCCCATTGCAAAAGAATTTCCCGATGTATTTCCGAAAGAATTACCGGGATTACCCCCACATCGATCCGTTGAATTTCAAATAGATCTTGTACCAGGAGCTGCACCAATAGCTCGTGCTCCTTACAGACTCGCACCCAGCGAGATGAAAGAACTGCAAAGCCAATTACAAGAACTTTTAGAGCGTGGTTTCATTCGACCAAGCACATCACCGTGGGGAGCTCCTGTTTTGTTTGTCAAGAAGAAAGATGGTACATTCAGGTTGTGTATCAACTACCGAGAGTTGAACAAACTTACCATCAAGAACCACTACCCACTACCGAGAATCGACGACTTATTTGATCAACTACAAGGCTCGTCTGTTTATTCAAAGATTGACTTACGTTCCGGGTATCATCAAATGCGGGTGAAAGAAGATGATATTCCAAAGACTGCTTTCAGAACACGTTACGGTCATTACGAGTTTATGGTCATGCCGTTTGGTTTAACTAATGCACCAGCTGTGTTCATGGACCTTATGAACCAAGTGTGTGGACCATACCTTGACAAGTTTGTCATTGTTTTCATTGATGACATACTTATTTACTCAAAGAATGACCAAGAACACGGTGAACATTTGAGAAAGGTGTTAGAAGTATTGAGGAAGGAAGAATTGTACGCTAAGTTTTCAAAGTGTGCATTTTGGTTGGAAGAAGTTCAATTCCTCGGTCACATAGTGAACAAAGAAGGTATTAAGGTGGATCTGGCAAAGATAGAAACTGTTGAAAAGTGGGAAACCCCAAAAACTCCGAAACACATACGCCAGTTTTTAGGACTAGCTGGTTACTACAGAAGGTTCATCCAAGACTTTTCCAGAATAGCAAAACCCTTGACTGCATTAACGCATAAAGGGAAGAAATTTGAATGGAATGATGAACAAGAGAAAGCGTTTCAGTTATTGAAGAAAAAGCTAACTACGGCACCTATATTGTCATTGCCTGAAGGGAATGATGATTTTGTGATTTATTGTGACGCATCAAAGCAAGGTCTCGGTTGTGTATTAATGCAACGAACGAAGGTGATTGCTTATGCGTCTAGACAATTGAAGATTCACGAACAAAATTATACGATGCATGATTTGGAATTAGGCGCGGTTGTTTTTGCATTAAAGACTTGGAGGCACTGCTTATATGGGGTCAAAAGTATTATATATACCGACCACAAAAGTCTTCAACACATATTTAATCAAAAACAACTGAATATGAGGCAACGTAGGTGGATTAAATTGTTGAATGATTACGACTTTGAGATTCGTTACCACCCGGGGAAGGCAAATATGGTAGCCGATGCCTTGAGCAGGAAGGACAGAGAACCCATTCGAGTAAAATATATGAATATAATGATTCATAATAACCTTACTACTCAAATAAAGGAGGCGCAACAAGGAGTTTTAAAAGAGAGAAATTTAAAGGATGAAATACCCAAAGGATCGGAGAAGCATCTTAATATTCGGGAAGACAGAACCCGGTATAGGGCTGAAAGAATTTGGGTACCAAAATTTGGAGATATGAGAGAAATGGTACTTAGAGTAGCTCATAAAACCAGATACTCAATACATCCTGGAACGGGGAAGATGTACAAGGATCTTAAGAAACATTTTTGGTGGCCAGGTATGAAAGCCGATATTGCTAAATATGTAGGAGAATGTTTGACGTGTTCTAAGGTCAAAGCTGAACATCAGAAACCATCAGGTCTACTACAACAACCTGAAATCCCGGAATGGAAATGGGAAAACATTACCATGGATTTCATTACTAAATTGCCAAGGACTGCAAGTGGTTATGATACTATTTGGGTAATAGTTGATCGTCTCACCAAGTCACACACTTCCTGCCAATAAGAGAAGATGATAAGATGGAGAAGTTAGCACGACTGTATTTGAAGGAAGTCGTCTCCAGACATGGAATACCAATCTCTATTATCTCTGATAGGGATGGCAGATTTATTTTAAGATTCTGGCAGACATTACAGCAAGCATTGGGAACTCGTCTAGACATGAGTACTGCCTATCATCCACAAACTGATGGGCAGAGCGAAAGGACGATACAAACGCTTGAAGACATGCTACGAGCTTGTGTTATTGATTTCGGAAACAGTTGTGATCGACATCTACCGTTAGCAGAATTTTCCTACAACAACAGCTACCATTCAAGCATTGAGATGGCGCCGTTTGAAGCACTTTATGGTAGAAAGTGCAGGTCTCCAATTTTTTGGAGTGAAGTGGGGGATAGACAGATTACGGGTCCGGAGATTATACAAGAAACTACCGAGAAGATCATCCAAATTCAACAACGGTTGAAAACCGCCCAAAGTCAACAAAAGAGCTACGCTGACCTTAAAAGAAAAGATATAGAATTTGAAATTGGAGAGATGGTCATGCTTAAAGTTGCACCTTGGAAAGGCATTGTTCGATTTGGTAAACGAGGGAAATTAAATCCAAGGTATATTGGACCATTCAAGATTATTGATCGTGTCGGACCAGTAGCTTACCGACTTGAGTTACCTCAACAACTCGCGGCTGTACATAACACTTTCCACGTCTCGAATTTGAAGAAATGTTTTACTAAAGAAGATCTCACTATTCCTTTAGATGAAATCCAAATCAACGAAAAACTCCAATTCATCGAAGAACCCGTCGAAATAATGGATCGTGAGGTTAAAAGACTTAAGCAAAACAAGATACCAATTGTTAAGGTTCGATGGAATGCTCGTAGAGGACCCGAGTTCACCTGGGAGCGTGAAGATCAGATGAAGAAGAAATACCCGCATCTATTTCCAGAAGATTCGTCAACACCTTCAACAGCTTAAAATTTCGGGACGAAATTTATTTAACGGGTAGGTACTGTAGTGACCTGAACTTTTCCCTGTTTATATATATTAATTGAGATTGATATTTACATGATTAAATGTTTCAAACATGTTAAGCAATCAAACTTGTTAAGACTTGATTAATTGAAATATGTTTCATATAGACAATTGACCACTCAAGTTGACCGGTGATTCACGAACGTTAAAACTTGTAAAAACTATATGATGACATATATATGAATATATATATAGTTAACATGATACTATGATAAGTAAACATATCATTAAGTATATTAACAATGAACTACATATGTAAAAACAAGACTACTAACTTAATGATTTTTAAACGAGACATATATGTAACGATTATCGTTGTAAAGGCATTTAATGTATATATATCATATTAAGAGATATTCATACATGATAATATCATGATAATATAATAATTTAAAATCTCATTTGATATTATAAACATTGGATTAACAACATTTAACAAGATCGTTAACCTAAAGGTTTCAAAACAACACTTACATGTAACGACTAACGATGACTTAACGACTCAGTTAAAATGTATATACATGTAGTGTTTTAATATGTATTTATACACTTTTGAAAGACTTCAATACACTTATCAAAATACTTCTACTTAACAAAAATGCTTACAATTACATCCTCGTTCAGTTTCATCAACAATTCTACTCGTATGCACCCGTATTCGTACTCGTACAATACCCAGCTTTTAGATGTATGTACTATTGGTATATACACTCCAATGATCAGCTCTTAGCAGCCCATGTGAGTCACCTAACACATGTGGGAACCATCATTTGGCAACTAGCATGAAATATCTCATAAAATTACAAAAATATGAGTAATCATTCATGACTTATTTACATGAAAACAAAATTACATATCCTTTATATCTAATCCATACACCAACGACCAAAAACACCTACAAACACTTTAATTCTTCAATTTTCTTCATCTAATTGATCTCTCTCAAGTTCTATCTTCAAGTTCTAAGTGTTCTTCATAAATTCTACAAGTTCTAGTTACATAAAATCAAGAATACTTTCAAGTTTGCTAGCTCACTTTCAATCTTGTAAGGTGATCATCCAACCTCAAGAAATCTTTGTTTCTTACAGTAGGTTATCATTCTAATACAAGGTAATAATCATATTCAAACTTTGGTTCAATTTCTATAACTATAACAATCTTATTTCAAGTGATGATCTTACTTGAACTTGTTTTCGTATCATGATTCTGCTTCAAGAACTTCGAGCCATCCAAGGATCCGTTGAAGCTAGATCTATTTTTCTCTTTTATAGTAGGTTTATCCAAGGAACTTAAGGTATTAATGATGTTCATAACATCATTCGATTCATACATATAAAGCTATCTTATTCGAAGGTTTAAACTTGTAATCACTAGAACATAGTTTAGTTAATTCTAAACTTGTTCGCAAATAAAAGTTAATCCTTCTAACTTGACTTTTAAAATCAACTAAACACATGTTCTATATCTATATGATATGCTAACTTAATGATTTAACACCTGGAAACACGAAAAACACCGTAAAACCGGATTTACGCCGTCGTAGTAACACCGCGGGCTGTTTTGGGTTAGTTAATTAAAAACTATGATAAACTTTGATTTAAAAGTTGTTATTCTGAGAAAATGATTTTTATTATGAACATGAAACTATATACAAAAATTATGGTTAAACTCAAAGTGGAAGTATGTTTTCTAAAATGGTCATCTAGACGTCGTTCTTTCGACTAAAATGACTACCTTTACAAAAACGACTTGTAACTTATTTTTCTAACTATAAACCTATACTTTTTCTGTTTAGATTCATAAAATAGAGTTCAATATGAAACCATAGCAATTTGATTCACTCAAAACGGATTTAAAATGAAGAAGTTATGGGTAAAACAAGATTGGATAATTTTTCTCATTTTAGCTACGTGAAAATTGGTAACAAATCTATTCCAACCATAACTTAATCAACTTGTATTGTATATTATGTAATCTTGAGATACCATAGACACGTATACAATGTTTTGACCTATCATGTCGACACATCTATATATATTTCGGAACAACCATAGACACTCTATATGTGAATGTTGGAGTTAGCTATACAGGGTTGAGGTTGATTCCAAAATATGTATAGTTTGAGTTGTGATCAATAATGAGATACGTATACACTGGGTCGTGGATTGATTCAAGATAATATTTATCGATTTATTTCTGTACATCTAACTGTGGACAACTAGTTGTAGGTTACTAACGAGGACAGCTGACTTAATAAACTTAAAACATCAAAATATATTAAAAGTGTTGTAAATATATTTTGAACATACTTTGATATATATGTATATATTGTTATAGGTTCATGAATCAACCAGTGGCCAAGTCTTACTTTCCGACGAAGTAAAAATCTGTGAAAGTGAGTTATAGTCCCACTTTTAAAATCTAATATTTTTGGGATGAGAATACATGCAGGTTTTATAAATGATTTACAAAATAGACACAAGTTCGTGAAACTACATTCTATGGTTGAATTATCAAAATCGAATATGCCCCTTTTTATTAAGTCTGGTAATCTAAGAATTAGGGAACAGACACCCTAATTGACGCGAATCCTAAAGATAGATCTATTGGGCCTAACAAACCCCATCCAAAGTACCGGATGCTTTAGTACTTCGAAATTTATATCATATCCGAAGGGTGTCCCGGAATGATGGGGATATTCTTATATATGCATCTTGTTAATGTCGGTTACCAGGTGTTCATATTATGAATGATTTTTATCTCTATGTATGGGATGTGTATTGAAATATGAAATCTTGTGGTCTATTATTATGATTTGATATATATAGGTTAAACCTATAACTCACCAACATTTTTGTTGACGTTTTAAGCATGTTTATTCTCAGGTGATTATTAAGAGCTTCTGCTGTCGCATACTTAAATAAGGACGAGATTTGGAGTCCATGCTTGTATGATATTGTGTAAAAACTGCATTCAAGAAACTTATTTTGTTGTAACATATTTGTATTGTAAACCATTATGTAATGGTCGTGTGTAAACAGGATATTTTAGATTATCATTATTTGATAATCTACGTAAAGCTTTTTAAACCTTTATTGATGAAATAAAGGTTATGGTTTGTTTTAAAATGAATGCAGTCTTTGAAAAACGTCTCATATAGAGGTCAAAACCTCGCAACGAAATCAATTAATATGGAACGTTTTTAATCAATAAGAACGGGACATTTCAATATAGACGGGTCATTTCAGTTGGTATCAGAGCGGTGGTCTTAGTGAACCATGTCTTGAATTAGTGTGTCTAACCGATAGTTATTAAGATGCATTAGTGAGTCTGGACTTCGACCTTAACTGCATGTCAAAAGTTTTGCTTATCATTTCTAGTCGGAAATCATATGCTTATCACCCTTAGAAAATTACATGATTATCATTCTGTCTAGACACATCTTACTGTATTGATTGCATAAATAGTGTATAGACAAAGTTCATATTTTAGCGTATGTACTAATTCATATCTTAGCGTATCTGTTACTGTAAATGTTGCCTAACATATTAAGTAAATTCCTCCTTAATCTATGAAATCTTTTGCTCTATATATATATATATATATATATATATATATATATATATATATATATATATATATATATATATATATTCTATGTAATTAGAATACCATCCGATAGCCAGAAATCATTTCATATCGAAAAATCCTTTATTCAATCGTACGAAATGGAACTCTCCACTAGTTCAAGTCCCTCGAATTTCGATATGGAATTTCACTCGAGCTCCGAAAGCAGTGTGACCAGAATGGATTAACCAATTAGCCATCATCTATTTTGGATGAATTGGGGATGGGTTCGTAGTCTACTTAATCATTAGAGACAAGAAGAAGGTGATCCCTTCCATCCACCACATTGCCCTCTTGGTGAAGAACATGAGGCACTTACCGGCGAACCCGTTCGTAACACCATTTTCTCTCTCCTTTCTAGGATATGCCGCAACGAGTATAATATTACTAATATTATTGAGGCTATTAAACCTTTACTCCGTATCTTGCATTGTGAATTATTTAGTAAAAAAAAATAAAAATTTACTGTCATGAAAAGCAAAACTTCATTAGCAAGTGCATCCTACATCATTTCATTCCCTTTATAAAGCTCTTGACCTCTCTTTTTATTCAAGAAACTTTAAACATCTTCTTTCACAATACAAAACAAAACAAATTCTCATCATCTATACTCACATCAAACCACTACCAGCACCAGCAGCAGCATTACCAACAACATCTAAAGCCTCAATATCGCAAGCCGCATTACGAGCATCAACATCATACGCACCGCATGCACTGAGGGATACCAACAATAATGAGTGATGAAGTATTAATTCATTATTTCATTTACGTTGAAGAAATATTCCGCGAAGATTATGTAATCTCTAAAGTTTTAGGGATTATTCATTTCTAGTTCCAACCGTAAACCAAATGAGATTAATATAATATTAACTCATTAAATCCATATTACATCTGAAGAAAATATACATACATATATTTTCATAAATACTGTAATAAAAATTCTTTTGTACAAAATATTACTTGTGAAATTTTATTTTAACGGATAGGTAATACCCGAGAAATACTTAAGTTCACATTAATATGTTACACTGTACATTTTCAATGATGTTTCGATAATCGTTAATTATACTCTCTCCTTTCATAGCAATATACATCATTTCACAAAATTCAAGACAACCATTTTTCATACCAATTCAATTTCATATTCTGATTTGACAGATCAAAATCCAAGTCAAGATTTAAGAAGTACCATCAATCTTAAATTCCTACATCCTTCAAAATCATACTTTAAATTCAAACTATACTAGAACATCACTTTCATTCACAGAACTCATAAAGATATTCGTATCATTCAATATTCACGACGAATTCATTATACGAATATTGACGATGACAACCTGCGTCTAAACCCTTCAAAATTCTTGAAAATATCTCAACTAAGGAACAATCGAGAGAATGAACCAATCACACGATACATACGAAGAATATATGCATATATATATGCATTCGGAGGACACTTGAACCTAAGTAAAGGTTCAACACGTATCCGTGTCAGATCCTTTAGCATTATTATTACCTAAAATAACTTTACAATCCCTTTTCAAAATAGCGAATTTTATCACAGCTCCAAAAAGACAACTTCGACTTTTCATCCGGAGTAGCCTTATTATAACCTTGATATATACGTTGTCTTTTCGCCATCGTTACTGGGGAACCTTTTATATTCCACCACATTAGTAGTAAGCTTACCAGCAACTTTATTGCTCTTTGACTTAAATCTCTCTGAAAGATCACTATAAAACCTTGTCATGTACCCATCTACATCTTGTAACAATAATTGTCATACCAAACCCCAGGAAGCATCAATAATTATTCTTGAATCTCACATCATTTCTTCATATACATATAACGTTATTTCCTGAAATTATAATTCTGAAATCCGGAATAGCACTTCAGCCTACGAATCAGTACTATGAAGTTTTGAAAAAGCAGAATGAAGCAGCAGAAACTGTAGACAACCGTAACAATCAAAAGTTGATGATAAAGAATATTGTGTTAGCAAAGCACAGAAAAAGAGAAGGTTTGGAACTGGAAAATTGATTGAGCAAACCCTAAAGGAGGCTGTGGACAAATCACAAGGACGAAATCTACCTTCAAAGAATCCAAATGATTCGGTGTCTGCTAAAATCCTTAGCAAATACCTTGCTCCTTACTCTAAAACCCTTGCGGACAATATTCTTCATCATCCTCTTATCTTAAATATTCTAAGATATCATCGTATCTTCCATTATAAATACCCTTCATATTTCTGAAGATATTTTCATAACCATTCTTATCTGAAATCATTTATTCCTTCGCATTATCTGTATCACATCATAAATAAAACTGTTTTAGTTTCTAAATATCTGAAACCTCTGAGTGTAAAGTATGAATGTTTTTTAAGTAATGTTGGGAACTGAAGCATGAGTTAGTATAATATAATGACACTTGATCAACGTGATTATATTACAGTAAGTCATGCTGAGTTTCTAAATGGAACGTAATGATTCACAGACCACAACGTCATCATGTGCCATGTTACATGTGAAATGTCCCGTTCTTATTGATTAAAAACGTTCCATATTAATTGATTTCGTTGCGAGGTTTTGACCTCTATATGAGACGTTTTTCAAAGACTGCATTCATTTTTAAACAAACCATAACCTTTATTTCATCAATAAAGGTTTAAAAAGCTTTACGTAGATTATCAAATAATGATAATCTAAAATATCCTGTTTACACACGACCATTACATAATGGTTTACAATACAAATATGTTACAACAAAATAAGTTTCTTGAATGCAGTTTTTACACAATATCATACAAGCATGGACTCCAAATCTTGTCCTTATTTAAGTATGCGACAGCGGAAGCTCTTAATAATCACCTGAGAATAAACATGCTTAAAACGTCAACAAAAATGTTGGTGAGTTATAGGTTTAACCTATATATATCAAATCGTAACAATAGACCACAAGATTTCATATTTCAATACACATCCCATACATAGAGATAAAAATCATTCATATGGTGAACACCTGGTAACCGACAATAACAAGATGCATATATAAGAATATCCCCATCATTCCGGGACACCCTTCGGATATGATATAAATTTCGAAGTACTAAAGCATCCGGTACTTTGGATGGGGTTTGTTAGGCCCAATAGATCTATCTTTAGGATTCGCGTCAATTAGGGTGTCTGTTCCCTAATTCTTAGATTACCAGACTTAATAAAAAGGGGCATATTCGATTTCGATAATTCAACCATAGAATGTAGTTTCACGTACTTGTGTCTATTTTGTAAATCATTTATAAAACCTGCATGTATTCTCATCCCAAAAATATTAGATTTTAAAAGTGGGACTATAACTCACTTTCACAGATTTTTACTTCGTCGGGAAGTAAGACTTGGCCACTGGTTGATTCACGAACCTATAACAATATATACATATATATCAAAGTATGTTCAAAATATATTTACAACACTTTTAATATATTTTGATGTTTTAAGTTTATTAAGTCAGCTGTCCTCGTTAGTAACCTACAACTAGTTGTCCACAGTTAGATGTACAGAAATAAATCGATAAATATTATCTTGAATCAATCCACGACCCAGTGTATACGTATCTCAGTATTGATCACAACTCAAACTATATATATTTTGGAATCAACCTCAACCCTGTATAGCTAACTCCAACATTCACATATAGAGTGTCTATGGTTGTTCCGAAATATATATAGATGTGTCGATATGATAGGTCGAAACATTGTATACGTGTCTATGGTATCTCAAGATTACATAATATATAATACAAGTTGATTAAGTTATGGTTGGAATAGATTTGTTACCAATTTTCACGTAGCTAAAATGAGAAAAATTATCCAATCTTGTTTTACCCATAACTTCTTCATTTTAAATCCGTTTTGAGTGAATCAAATTGCTATGGTTTCATATTGAACTCTATTTTATGAATCTAAACAGAAAAAGTATAGGTTTATAGTCGAAAAAATAAGTTACAAGTCGTTTTTGTAAAGGTAGTCATTTCAGTCGAAAGAACGACGTCTAGATGACCATTTTAGAAAACATACTTCCACTTTGAGTTTAACCATAATTTTTGGATATAGTTTCATGTTCATAATAAAAATCATTTTCTCAGAATAACAACTTTTAAATCAAAGTTTATCATAGTTTTTAATTAACTAACCCAAAACAGCCCGCGGTGTTACTACGACGGCGTAAATCCGGTTTTACGGTGTTTTTCGTGTTTCCAGGTTTTAAATCATTAAGTTAGCATATCATATAGATATAGAACATGTGTTTAGTTAATTTTAAAAGTCAAGTTAGAAGGATTAACTTTTGTTTGCGAACAAGTTTAGAATTAACTAAACTATGTTCTAGTGATTACGAGTTTAAACCTTCGAATAAGATAGTTTTATATATATGAATCGAATGATGTTATGAACATCATTACTACCTCAAGTTTAGTAGGTAAACCTACTGGAAGTGACAAGAAATGATCTAGCTTCAAAGGATCTTGGATGGCTTGAAAGTTCTTGAAGTAGGATCATGACACAAAAACAAGTTCAAGTAAGATTTTTGCTCGAATTAAGATAGTTTATAGTTATAGAAATTGAATCAAAGTTTGAATATGAATATTACCTTGAATAAGAAAGATAACCTACTGTATATAACAAAGGTTTCTTGATCTTAGATGATTACTTGGAATGGATTAGGAAGCTTGGAAGTAAATTAGTAAACTTGAAGGGATTTTTGAAGTATTCTTGAAGTGTTCTTCCTATGATGATTATAGCTTGATTCTTGAAGTGATTTTTGATGAAGATGATGATTAACTACTGGAAAAATACGTTCATAATAGTGTGGGTGTGTTGAGAGAGAATTAGAAAGAGATTTGGAAGTGAAATGGAGTGAATGATGAGTGTTAATTGGTGAGTGGTGAGTGGGGTTAAAAGGAGTTCTAGTTAGTTGACTAGCTCATGGTAGAAGTTAAAATTGATTAGTCATACATGACATAATCAAGAGTGGAATCCCATGCTAGTTCCTATTGGTATATACCCATAGTAAGTACGTTTTGAAGCTGTGTATAATACGGGTAAGAATACGACTAGAATTCTTGATGAAAGAAAAGAATGGGAAAGTAACTGTAACTATTTTCGTTAAGTATGAGTGTTTTGATATATGTCTTGAAGTCTTCCAAAAGTATTTTAATACATCTAAATACACTACATGTATATACATTTTAACGGAGTCGTTAAGTCATCGTTAGTCGTTACATGTAAGTGTTGTTTTGAAACCTTTAAGTTAACGATCTCAATTAATGTTGTTAACCCATTGTTTATTATATCTAATGAGATGTTAAATTATTATATTATCATGATATTATGATATATTAATATATCTTAATATGATATATATACATTTAAATGTCGTTACAACGATAATCGTTACATATATGTCTCGTTTCGAAATCCTTAAGTTAGTAGTCTTGTTTATATGTATATAACTCATTGTTAATATACTTATGGAGATACTTACTTATCATAATATCATGTTAACCATATGTATATCCATATATATATATCGTCAAGTCGTTTTTACAAGTTTTAACGTTCGTGAATCGCCGGTCAACTTGGGTGGTCAATTGTCTATATGAAACATATTTCAATTAATCAAGTCTTAACAAGTTTGATTGCTTAACATGTTCGAAACATTTAATCATGTAAATATCAATCTCAATTAATATATATAAACATGGAAAAGTTCGGGTCACTACAGTACCTACCCGTTAAATAAATTTCGTCCCGAAATTTTAAGCTGTTGAAGGTGTTGACGAATCTTCTGGAAATAGATGCGGGTATTTCTTCTTCATCTGATCTTCACGCTCCCAGGTGAACTCGGGTCCTCTACGAGCATTCCATCGAACTTTAACAATTGGTATCTTGTTTTGCTTAAGTCTTTTAACCTCACGATCCATTATTTCGACGGGTTCTTCGATGAATTGGAGTTTTTCATTGATTTGGATTTCATCTAACGGAATAGTGAGATCTTCTTTAGCAAAACATTTCTTCAAATTCGAGACGTGGAAAGTGTTATGTACAGCCGCGAGTTGTTGAGGTAACTCAAGTCGGTAAGCTACTGGTCCGACACGATCAATAATCTTGAATGGTCCAATATACCTTGGATTTAATTTCCCTCGTTTACCAAATCGAACAACGCCTTTCCAAGGTGCAACTTTAAGCATGACCATCTCTCCAATTTCAAATTCTATATCTTTTCTTTTAATGTCAGCGTAGCTCTTTTGTCGACTTTGGGCGGTTTTCAACCGTTGTTGAATTTGGATGATCTTCTCGGTAGTTTCTTGTATAATCTCCAGACCCGTAATCTGTCTATCCCCCACTTCACTCCAACAAATCGGAGACCTGCACTTTCTACCATAAAGTGCTTCAAACGGCGCCATCTCAATGCTTGAATGGTAGCTGTTGTTGTAGGAAAATTCTGCTAACGGTAGATGTCGATCCCAACTGTTTCCGAAATCAATAACACATGCTCGTAGCATGTCTTCAAGCGTTTGTATCGTCCTTTTGCTCTGCCCATCAGTTTGTGGATGATAGGCAGTACTCATGTCTAGACGAGTTCCTAATGCTTGCTGTAATGTCTGCCAGAATCTTGAAATAAATCTGCCATCCCTATCAGAGATAATAGAGATTGGTATTCCATGTCTGGAGACGACTTCCTTCAAATACAGTCGTGCTAACTTCTCCATCTTGTCATCTTCTCTTATTGGTAGGAAGTGTGCTGATTTGGTGAGACGATCAACTATTACCCAAATAGTATCAAAACCACTTGCAGTCCTTGGCAATTTAGTGATGAAATCCATGGTAATGTTTTCCCATTTCCATTCCGGGATTTCGGGTTGTTGAAGTAGACCTGATGGTTTCTGATGCTCAGCTTTGACCTTAGAACACGTCAAACATTCTCCTACATATTTAGCAACATCGGCTTTCATACCCGGCCACCAAAAATGTTTCTTGAGATCCTTGTACATCTTCCCCGTTCCAGGATGTATTGAGTATCTGGTTTTATGAGCTTCTCTAAGTACCATTTCTCTCATATCTCCAAATCTTGGTACCCAAATCCTTTCAGCCCTATACCGGGTTCCGTCTTCCCGAATATTAAGATGCTTCTCCGATCCTTTGGGTATTTCATCCTTTAAATTTCCCTCTTTTAAAACTCCTTGTTGCGCCTCCTTTATTTGAGTAGTAATGTTATTATGAATCATTATATTCATAGATTTTACTCGAATGGGTTCTCTATCCTTCCTGCTCAAGGCATCGGCTACCACATTTGCCTTCCCCGGGTGGTAACGAATCTCAAAATCGTAATCATTCAATAATTCAATCCACCTACGCTGCCTCATATTCAGTTGTTTCTGATTAAATATGTGTTGAAGACTTTTGTGGTCGGTATATATAATACTTTTGACCCCATATAAGTAGTGCCTCCAAGTCTTTAATGCAAAAACAACCGCGCCTAATTCCAAATCATGCGTCGTATAATTTTGTTCGTGAATCTTCAATTGTCTAGACGCATAAGCAATCACCTTCGTTCGTTGCATTAATACACAACCGAGACCTTGCTTTGATGCGTCACAATAAATCACAAAATCATCATTCCCTTCAGGCAATGACAATATAGGTGCCGTAGTTAGCTTTTTCTTCAATAACTGAAACGCTTTCTCTTGTTCATCATTCCATTCAAATTTCTTCCCTTTATGCGTTAATGCAGTCAAGGGTTTTGCTATTCTGGAAAAGTCTTGGATGAACCTTCTGTAGTAACCAGCTAGTCCTAAAAACTGGCGTATGTGTTTCGGAGTTTTTGGGGTTTCCCACTTTTCAACAGTTTCTATCTTTGCCGGATCCACCTTAATACCTTCTTTGTTCACTATGTGACCGAGGAATTGAACTTCTTCCAACCAAAATGCACACTTTGAAAACTTAGCGTACAATTCTTCCTTCCTCAATACTTCTAACACCTTTCTCAAATGTTCACCGTGTTCTTGGTCATTCTTTGAGTAAATAAGTATGTCATCAATGAAAACAATGACAAACTTGTCAAGGTATGGTCCACACACTCGGTTCATAAGGTCCATGAACACAGCTGGTGCATTAGTTAAACCAAACGGCATGACCATAAACTCGTAATGACCGTAACGTGTTCTGAAAGCAGTCTTTGGAATATCATCTTCTTTCACCCGCATTTGATGATACCCGGAACGTAAGTCAATCTTTGAATAAACAGACGAGCCTTGTAGTTGATCAAATAAGTCGTCGATTCTCGGTAGTGGGTAGCGGTTCTTGATGGTAAGTTTGTTCAACTCTCGGTAGTCGATACACAACCTGAATGTACCATCTTTCTTCTTAACAAACAAAACAGGAGCTCCCCACGGTGATGTGCTTGATCGAATGAAACCACGCTCTAAAAGTTCTTGTAATTGGCTTTACAGTTCTTTCATCTCGCTGGGTGCGAGTCTGTAAGGAGCACGAGCTATTGGTGCAGCTCCTGGTACAAGATCTATTTGAAATTCAACGGATCGCTGTGGGGGTAATCCCGGTAATTCTTTCGGAAATACATCGGGAAATTCTTTTGCAATGGGAACATCATTGATGCTCTTTTCTTCAGTTTGTACTTTCTCGACGTGTGCTAGAACAGCATAGCAACCTTTTCTTATTAGTTTTTGTGCCTTCAAATTACTAATAAGATGTAGCTTCGTGTTGCCCTTTTCTCCGTACACCATTAAGGGTTTTCCTTTCTCTCGTATAATGCGAATTGCATTTTTGTAACAAACGATCTCCGCTTTCACTTCTTTCAACCAGTCCATACCGATTATCACATCAAAACTCCCTAACTCTACTGGTATCAAATCAATCTTAAATGTTTCGCTAACCAGTTTAATTTCTCGATTCCGACATATATTATCTGCTGAAATTAATTTACCATTTGCTAATTCGAGTAAAAATTTACTATCCAAAGGCGTCAATGGACAACTTAATTTAGCACAAAAATATCTACTCATATAGCTTCTATCCGCACCCGAATCAAATAAAACGTAAGCAGATTTATTGTCAATAAGAAACGTACCCGTAACAAGCTCCGGGTCTTCCTGTGCCTCTACCGCATTAATATTGAAAACTCTTCCACGGCCTTGTCCATTCGTGTTCTCCTGGTTCGGGCAATTTCTAATAATGTGGCCTGGTTTTCCACATTTATAACAAACTACATTGGCATAACTTGCTCCGACACTACTTGCTCCGCCATTACTCGTTCCGACACCATTTGTTCCTTTCGTTCTATTAACCCCTGGTCCGTAGACCTCACACTTCGCCGCGCTATGACCATTTCTTTTACACTTGTTGCAAAATTTGGTGCAGAACCCCGAGTGATTCTTTTCACACCTTTGGCATAGTTGCTTCTGATTGTTGTTGTTGTTGCGGTTATTATTGTTGTTGGGATGATTGTTGTAGTTGCTGTTGTTGTTGTTGTTGTTGTTGTTGTTGGGCCGTTTGTTGTAGTTGCGATTGATGTTGCGATTGTTGGGATAATTGTTGCGATTATTGTTGTAATTGCTGTTGTTGTTGTATTGGTGATTCTTATCACCGTTTTCCTCCCACTTTCTTTTGACTTGCTTCACATTGGCCTCTTCAGCAGTCTGTTCTTTAATTCTTTCTTCAATCTGGTTCACTAGTTTGTGAGCCATTCTACATGCCTGTTGTATGGAGGCGGGCTCGTGTGAACTTATATCTTCTTGGATTCTTTCCGGTAATCCTTTCACAAACGCGTCGATCTTCTCTTCCTCATCTTCGAATGCTCCCGGACACAATAGGCACAATTCTGTGAATCGTCTTTCGTACGTGGTAATATCAAATCCTTGGGTTCGTAACCCTCTAAGTTCTGTCTTGAGCTTATTGACCTCGGTTCTGGGACGGTACTTCTCGTTCATCAAGTGCTTGAATGCTGACCACGGTAGTGCGTACGCATCATCTTGTCCCACTTGCTCTAGATAGGTATTCCACCATGTTAACGCAGAACCTGTGAAGGTATGCGTAGCGTACTTCACTTTGTCCTCTTCAGTACACTTACTTATGGCAAACACCGATTCAACCTTCTCGGTCCACCGTTTCAATCCGATCGGTCCTTCGGTTCCATCAAATTCCAAAGGTTTGCAGGCAGTGAATTCTTTGTAGGTGCATCCTACACGATTTCCTGTACTGCTAGATCCAAGGTTATTGTTGGTATGTAGCGCAGCCTGTACTGCGGCTATGTTTGAAGCTAGAAAAGTACGGAATTCCTCTTCATTCATATTCACGGTGTGTCGAGTAGTCGGTGCCATTTCCTTCAAAATAGTTAAATGGAACAAGTTAATCATACAGAATATTAAGAGTAGTTAATAGTATTTCGTAGCATAATATGAACTCATTTATAAAAGCTTTTTCTTCATATTAGCGTTTTATAAGTTTAAATTCGGGTAGTACCTACCCGTTAAGTTCATACTTAGTAGCTAATATACAATTCAACTACTACAATTCTATATGAAAAACTGATTGTAATAATATTTCGCGTTCAAACTTTTACACAATATTTTACAAACTTACAATACCGCTTATTTTACATATAGCATGAAATATAGCACACAATAAATTTGATACAAGATGGTTGTGAAGATAATTCTAGCTAGTACACAAGTCGTTCAGCAAAGGCAATAAAGACACGTAATTCATACGTCCAGAAACAAGTCATGCATTCTGGTTTTACTAGGATTACTTCCCATCCTTGGTCTTGTGGAACATAACCGTTATGGCCGTTGATAAGACAGCGTGTTGTAACATCGTCAAAGGGACGAGGGTTACGTAATGACCAACAGTCTCGTAATAACCTAAAAACCTCATTTCTTACCCCAATTACCGACTCCGTCACTTGAGGGAACGTTTTGTTTAATAGTTGTAGCCCGATGTTCTTGTTCTCACTTTGGTGAGAAGCGAACATTACTAACCCGTAAGCATAACATGCTTCTTTATGTTGCATGTTACCCGCTTTTTCTAAATCACGAAGTCCTATATTTGGATATACTGAGTCAAAATAATTTCTTAACCCGTTGCGTAAAATAGCATTTGGGTTCCCCGCAATATATGCGTCAAAGTAAACACATCGTAACTTATGGATTTCCCAATGTGATATCCCCCATCTTCCGAACGAAAGCCTTTTATAAACCAAATCATTCTTGGAACGTTCTTCGAATGTCTTACAAACTGATCTCGCCTTAAATAGTTGTGCCGAGGAATTCTGACCGACTCTAGACAAGATTTCATCAATCATGTCTCCGGGTAGGTCTCTTAAAATATTGGGTTGTCTATCCATTTTGTGTTTTTATACTGTAAAATAGACAAGAGTTAGATTCATAAAAAAAATACTTATTAATACAAGCAATTTTTACATATATCATAAAGCATAAGCACACTATATTACATATATTACACCACACGAATACAACTATCTTATTCCAACTCGCTTGTTTCTTCTTCTTTGGTTTTGGTTCGTTTTCCCAAGTTTCTAGGGATATATGATGTTCCCCTAATACGAGCCGTTATTTTCCACATTAGTTTAGAAAAACCTGGTGGTTTAGAGGTTCCCGGGTCATTGTTACAACTTAAGGACTTCGGGGGTTGACGATACATATAAAGTTCATCGGGGTTGGAATTAGATTTCTCTATTTTTATGCCCTTTCCCTTATTATTTTCTTTTGCCTTTTTAAATTCAGTTGGGGTAATTTCTATAACATCATCGGAATTCTCGTCGGAATCCGATTCATCGGAGAATTGGTAATCCTCCCAATATTTTGCTTCCTTAGCGGAAACACCATTGACCATAATTAACCTTGGTCGGTTGGTTGAGGATTTTCTTTTACTTAACCGTTTTATTATTTCCCCCACCGGTTCTATTTCTTCATCCGGTTCCGATTCTTCTTCCGATTCCGATTCTTCTTCTGGTTCCTCTTCGGGAACTTGTGAATCAGTCCACGAATCATTCCAATTTACATTTGACTCTTCATTATTATTAGGTGAGTCAATGGGACTTGTTCTAGAGGTAGACATCTATCACATAATATCAAACGCGTTAAGAGATTAACATATCACATAATATTCACATGTTAAAAAATATATAGTTTCCAACAAAATTTGTTAAGCAATCATTTTTCAAGTAAACACGGTCGAAGTCCAGACTCACTAATGCATCTTAACAAACTACATAAGACACACTAATGCAAAATTCTAGTTCTCTAAGACCAACGCTCTGATACCAACTGAAATGTCCCGTTCTTATTGATTAAAAACGTTCCATATTAATTGATTTCGTTGCGAGGTTTTGACCTCTATATGAGACGTTTTTCAAAGACTGCATTCATTTTTAAACAAACCATAACCTTTATTTCATCAATAAAGGTTTAAAAAGCTTTACGTAGATTATCAAATAATGATAATCTAAAATATCCTGTTTACACACGACCATTACATAATGGTTTACAATACAAATATGTTACAACAAAATAAGTTTCTTGAATGCAGTTTTTACACAATATCATACAAGCATGGACTCCAAATCTTGTCCTTATTTAAGTATGCGACAGCGGAAGCTCTTAATAATCACCTGAGAATAAACATGCTTAAAACGTCAACAAAAATGTTGGTGAGTTATAGGTTTAACCTATATATATCAAATCGTAACAATAGACCACAAGATTTCATATTTCAATACACATCCCATACATAGAGATAAAAATCATTCATATGGTGAACACCTGGTAACCGACAATAACAAGATGCATATATAAGAATATCCCCATCATTCCGGGACACCCTTCGGATATGATATAAATTTCGAAGTACTAAAGCATCCGGTACTTTGGATGGGGTTTGTTAGGCCCAATAGATCTATCTTTAGGATTCGCGTCAATTAGGGTGTCTGTTCCCTAATTCTTAGATTACCAGACTTAATAAAAAGGGGCATATTCGATTTCGATAATTCAACCATAGAATGTAGTTTCACGTACTTGTGTCTATTTTGTAAATCATTTATAAAACCTGCATGTATTCTCATCCCAAAAATATTAGATTTTAAAAGTGGGACTATAACTCACTTTCACAGATTTTTACTTCGTCGGGAAGTAAGACTTGGCCACTGGTTGATTCACGAACCTATAACAATATATACATATATATCAAAGTATGTTCAAAATATATTTACAACACTTTTAATATATTTTGATGTTTTAAGTTTATTAAGTCAGCTGTCCTCGTTAGTAACCTACAACTAGTTGTCCACAGTTAGATGTACAGAAATAAATCGATAAATATTATCTTGAATCAATCCACGACCCAGTGTATACGTATCTCAGTATTGATCACAACTCAAACTATATATATTTTGGAATCAACCTCAACCCTGTATAGCTAACTCCAACATTCACATATAGAGTGTCTATGGTTGTTCCGAAATATATATAGATGTGTCGACATGATAGGTCGAAACATTGTATACGTGTCTATGGTATCTCAAGATTACATAATATATAATACAAGTTGATTAAGTTATGGTTGGAATAGATTTGTTACCAATTTTCACGTAGCTAAAATGAGAAAAATTATCCAATCTTGTTTTACCCATAACTTCTTCATTTTAAATCCGTTTTGAGTGAATCAAATTGCTATGGTTTCATATTGAACTCTATTTTATGAATCTAAACAGAAAAAGTATAGGTTTATAGTCAAAAAAATAAGTTACAAGTCGTTTTTGTAAAGGTAGTCATTTCAGTCGAAAGAACGACGTCTAGATGACCATTTTAGAAAACATACTTCCACTTTGAGTTTAACCATAATTTTTGGATATAGTTTCATGTTCATAATAAAAATCATTTTCTCAGAATAACAACTTTTAAATCAAAGTTTATCATAGTTTTTAATTAACTAACCCAAAACAGCCCGCGGTGTTACTACGACGGCGTAAATCCGGTTTTACGGTGTTTTTCGTGTTTCCAGGTTTTAAATCATTAAGTTAGCATATCATATAGATATAGAACATGTGTTTAGTTAATTTTAAAAGTCAAGTTAGAAGGATTAACTTTTGTTTGCGAACAAGTTTAGAATTAACTAAACTATGTTCTAGTGATTACGAGTTTAAACCTTCGAATAAGATAGTTTTATATATATGAATCGAATGATGTTATGAACATCATTACTACCTCAAGTTTAGTAGGTAAACCTACTGGAAGTGACAAGAAATGATCTAGCTTCAAAGGATCTTGGATGGCTTGAAAGTTCTTGAAGTAGGATCATGACACAAAAACAAGTTCAAGTAAGATTTTTGCTCGAATTAAGATAGTTTATAGTTATAGAAATTGAATCAAAGTTTGAATATGAATATTACCTTGAATAAGAAAGATAACCTACTGTATATAACAAAGGTTTCTTGATCTTAGATGATTACTTGGAATGGATTAGGAAGCTTGGAAGTAAATTAGTAAACTTGAAGGGATTTTTGAAGTATTCTTGAAGTGTTCTTCCTATGATGATTATAGCTTGATTCTTGAAGTGATTTTTGATGAAGATGATGATTAACTACTGGAAAAATACGTTCATAATAGTGTGGGTGTGTTGAGAGAGAATTAGAAAGAGATTTGGAAGTGAAATGGAGTGAATGATGAGTGTTAATTGGTGAGTGGTGAGTGGGGTTAAAAGGAGTTCTAGTTAGTTGACTAGCTCATGGTAGAAGTTAAAATTGATTAGTCATACATGACATAATCAAGAGTGGAATCCCATGCTAGTTCCTATTGGTATATACCCATAGTAAGTACGTTTTGAAGCTGTGTATAATACGGGTAAGAATACGACTAGAATTCTTGATGAAAGAAAAGAATGGGAAAGTAACTGTAACCATTTTCGTTAAGTATGAGTGTTTTGATATATGTCTTGAAGTCTTCCAAAAGTATTTTAATACATCTAAATACACTACATGTATATACATTTTAACGGAGTCGTTAAGTCATCGTTAGTCGTTACATGTAAGTGTTGTTTTGAAACCTTTAAGTTAACGATCTCAATTAATGTTGTTAACCCATTGTTTATTATATCTAATGAGATGTTAAATTATTATATTATCATGATATTATGATATATTAATATATCTTAATATGATATATATACATTTAAATGTCGTTACAACGATAATCGTTACATATATGTCTCGTTTCGAAATCCTTAAGTTAGTAGTCTTGTTTATATGTATATAACTCATTGTTAATATACTTATGGAGATACTTACTTATCATAATATCATGTTAACCATATGTATATCCATATATATATATCGTCAAGTCGTTTTTACAAGTTTTAACGTTCGTGAATCGCCGGTCAACTTGGGTGGTCAATTGTCTATATGAAACATATTTCAATTAATCAAGTCTTAACAAGTTTGATTGCTTAACATGTTCGAAACATTTAATCATGTAAATATCAATCTCAATTAATATATATAAACATGGAAAAGTTCGGGTCACTACAGTACCTACCCGTTAAATAAATTTCGTCCCGAAATTTTAAGCTGTTGAAGGTGTTGACGAATCTTCTGGAAATAGATGCGGGTATTTCTTCTTCATCTGATCTTCACGCTCCCAGGTGAACTCGGGTCCTCTACGAGCATTCCATCGAACTTTAACAATTGGTATCTTGTTTTGCTTAAGTCTTTTAACCTCACGATCCATTATTTCGACGGGTTCTTCGATGAATTGGAGTTTTTCATTGATTTGGATTTCATCTAACGGAATAGTGAGATCTTCTTTAGCAAAACATTTCTTCAAATTCGAGACGTGGAAAGTGTTATGTACAGCCGCGAGTTGTTGAGGTAACTCAAGTCGGTAAGCTACTGGTCCGACACGATCAATAATCTTGAATGGTCCAATATACCTTGGATTTAATTTCCCTCGTTTACCAAATCGAACAACGCCTTTCCAAGGTGCAACTTTAAGCATGACCATCTCTCCAATTTCAAATTCTATATCTTTTCTTTTAATGTCAGCGTAGCTCTTTTGTCGACTTTGGGCGGTTTTCAACCGTTGTTGAATTTGGATGATCTTCTCGGTAGTTTCTTGTATAATCTCCAGACCCGTAATCTGTCTATCCCCCACTTCACTCCAACAAATCGGAGACCTGCACTTTCTACCATAAAGTGCTTCAAACGGCGCCATCTCAATGCTTGAATGGTAGCTGTTGTTGTAGGAAAATTCTGCTAACGGTAGATGTCGATCCCAACTGTTTCCGAAATCAATAACACATGCTCGTAGCATGTCTTCAAGCGTTTGTATCGTCCTTTTGCTCTGCCCATCAGTTTGTGGATGATAGGCAGTACTCATGTCTAGACGAGTTCCTAATGCTTGCTGTAATGTCTGCCAGAATCTTGAAATAAATCTGCCATCCCTATCAGAGATAATAGAGATTGGTATTCCATGTCTGGAGACGACTTCCTTCAAATACAGTCGTGCTAACTTCTCCATCTTGTCATCTTCTCTTATTGGTAGGAAGTGTGCTGATTTGGTGAGACGATCAACTATTACCCAAATAGTATCAAAACCACTTGCAGTCCTTGGCAATTTAGTGATGAAATCCATGGTAATGTTTTCCCATTTCCATTCCGGGATTTCGGGTTGTTGAAGTAGACCTGATGGTTTCTGATGCTCAGCTTTGACCTTAGAACACGTCAAACATTCTCCTACATATTTAGCAACATCGGCTTTCATACCCGGCCACCAAAAATGTTTCTTGAGATCCTTGTACATCTTCCCCGTTCCAGGATGTATTGAGTATCTGGTTTTATGAGCTTCTCTAAGTACCATTTCTCTCATATCTCCAAATCTTGGTACCCAAATCCTTTCAGCCCTATACCGGGTTCCGTCTTCCCGAATATTAAGATGCTTCTCCGATCCTTTGGGTATTTCATCCTTTAAATTTCCCTCTTTTAAAACTCCTTGTTGCGCCTCCTTTATTTGAGTAGTAATGTTATTATGAATCATTATATTCATAGATTTTACTCGAATGGGTTCTCTATCCTTCCTGCTCAAGGCATCGGCTACCACATTTGCCTTCCCCGGGTGGTAACGAATCTCAAAATCGTAATCATTCAATAATTCAATCCACCTACGCTGCCTCATATTCAGTTGTTTCTGATTAAATATGTGTTGAAGACTTTTGTGGTCGGTATATATAATACTTTTGACCCCATATAAGTAGTGCCTCCAAGTCTTTAATGCAAAAACAACCGCGCCTAATTCCAAATCATGCGTCGTATAATTTTGTTCGTGAATCTTCAATTGTCTAGACGCATAAGCAATCACCTTCGTTCGTTGCATTAATACACAACCGAGACCTTGCTTTGATGCGTCACAATAAATCACAAAATCATCATTCCCTTCAGGCAATGACAATATAGGTGCCGTAGTTAGCTTTTTCTTCAATAACTGAAACGCTTTCTCTTGTTCATCATTCCATTCAAATTTCTTCCCTTTATGCGTTAATGCAGTCAAGGGTTTTGCTATTCTGGAAAAGTCTTGGATGAACCTTCTGTAGTAACCAGCTAGTCCTAAAAACTGGCGTATGTGTTTCGGAGTTTTTGGGGTTTCCCACTTTTCAACAGTTTCTATCTTTGCCGGATCCACCTTAATACCTTCTTTGTTCACTATGTGACCGAGGAATTGAACTTCTTCCAACCAAAATGCACACTTTGAAAACTTAGCGTACAATTCTTCCTTCCTCAATACTTCTAACACCTTTCTCAAATGTTCACCGTGTTCTTGGTCATTCTTTGAGTAAATAAGTATGTCATCAATGAAAACAATGACAAACTTGTCAAGGTATGGTCCACACACTCGGTTCATAAGGTCCATGAACACAGCTGGTGCATTAGTTAAACCAAACGGCATGACCATAAACTCGTAATGACCGTAACGTGTTCTGAAAGCAGTCTTTGGAATATCATCTTCTTTCACCCGCATTTGATGATACCCGGAACGTAAGTCAATCTTTGAATAAACAGACGAGCCTTGTAGTTGATCAAATAAGTCGTCGATTCTCGGTAGTGGGTAGCGGTTCTTGATGGTAAGTTTGTTCAACTCTCGGTAGTCGATACACAACCTGAATGTACCATCTTTCTTCTTAACAAACAAAACAGGAGCTCCCCACGGTGATGTGCTTGATCGAATGAAACCACGCTCTAAAAGTTCTTGTAATTGGCTTTACAGTTCTTTCATCTCGCTGGGTGCGAGTCTGTAAGGAGCACGAGCTATTGGTGCAGCTCCTGGTACAAGATCTATTTGAAATTCAACGGATCGCTGTGGGGGTAATCCCGGTAATTCTTTCGGAAATACATCGGGAAATTCTTTTGCAATGGGAACATCATTGATGCTCTTTTCTTCAGTTTGTACTTTCTCGACGTGTGCTAGAACAGCATAGCAACCTTTTCTTATTAGTTTTTGTGCCTTCAAATTACTAATAAGATGTAGCTTCGTGTTGCCCTTTTCTCCGTACACCATTAAGGGTTTTCCTTTCTCTCGTATAATGCGAATTGCATTTTTGTAACAAACGATCTCCGCTTTCACTTCTTTCAACCAGTCCATACCGATTATCACATCAAAACTCCCTAACTCTACTGGTATCAAATCAATCTTAAATGTTTCGCTAACCAGTTTAATTTCTCGATTCCGACATATATTATCTGCTGAAATTAATTTACCATTTGCTAATTCGAGTAAAAATTTACTATCCAAAGGCGTCAATGGACAACTTAATTTAGCACAAAAATATCTACTCATATAGCTTCTATCCGCACCCGAATCAAATAAAACGTAAGCAGATTTATTGTCAATAAGAAACGTACCCGTAACAAGCTCCGGGTCTTCCTGTGCCTCTACCGCATTAATATTGAAAACTCTTCCACGGCCTTGTCCATTCGTGTTCTCCTGGTTCGGGCAATTTCTAATAATGTGGCCTGGTTTTCCACATTTATAACAAACTACATTGGCATAACTTGCTCCGACACTACTTGCTCCGCCATTACTCGTTCCGACACCATTTGTTCCTTTCGTTCTATTAACCCCTGGTCCGTAGACCTCACACTTCGCCGCGCTATGACCATTTCTTTTACACTTGTTGCAAAATTTGGTGCAGAACCCCGAGTGATTCTTTTCACACCTTTGGCATAGTTGCTTCTGATTGTTGTTGTTGTTGCGGTTATTATTGTTGTTGGGATGATTGTTGTAGTTGCTGTTGTTGTTGTTGTTGTTGTTGTTGTTGGGCCGTTTGTTGTAGTTGCGATTGATGTTGCGATTGTTGGGATAATTGTTGCGATTATTGTTGTAATTGCTGTTGTTGTTGTATTGGTGATTCTTATCACCGTTTTCCTCCCACTTTCTTTTGACTTGCTTCACATTGGCCTCTTCAGCAGTCTGTTCTTTAATTCTTTCTTCAATCTGGTTCACTAGTTTGTGAGCCATTCTACATGCCTGTTGTATGGAGGCGGGCTCGTGTGAACTTATATCTTCTTGGATTCTTTCCGGTAATCCTTTCACAAACGCGTCGATCTTCTCTTCCTCATCTTCGAATGCTCCCGGACACAATAGGCACAATTCTGTGAATCGTCTTTCGTACGTGGTAATATCAAATCCTTGGGTTCGTAACCCTCTAAGTTCTGTCTTGAGCTTATTGACCTCGGTTCTGGGACGGTACTTCTCGTTCATCAAGTGCTTGAATGCTGACCACGGTAGTGCGTACGCATCATCTTGTCCCACTTGCTCTAGATAGGTATTCCACCATGTTAACGCAGAACCTGTGAAGGTATGCGTAGCGTACTTCACTTTGTCCTCTTCAGTACACTTACTTATGGCAAACACCGATTCAACCTTCTCGGTCCACCGTTTCAATCCGATCGGTCCTTCGGTTCCATCAAATTCCAAAGGTTTGCAGGCAGTGAATTCTTTGTAGGTGCATCCTACACGATTTCCTGTACTGCTAGATCCAAGGTTATTGTTGGTATGTAGCGCAGCCTGTACTGCGGCTATGTTTGAAGCTAGAAAAGTACGGAATTCCTCTTCATTCATATTCACGGTGTGTCGAGTAGTCGGTGCCATTTCCTTCAAAATAGTTAAATGGAACAAGTTAATCATACAGAATATTAAGAGTAGTTAATAGTATTTCGTAGCATAATATGAACTCATTTATAAAAGCTTTTTCTTCATATTAGCGTTTTATAAGTTTAAATTCGGGTAGTACCTACCCGTTAAGTTCATACTTAGTAGCTAATATACAATTCAACTACTACAATTCTATATGAAAAACTGATTGTAATAATATTTCGCGTTCAAACTTTTACACAATATTTTACAAACTTACAATACCGCTTATTTTACATATAGCATGAAATATAGCACACAATAAATTTGATACAAGATGGTTGTGAAGATAATTCTAGCTAGTACACAAGTCGTTCAGCAAAGGCAATAAAGACACGTAATTCATACGTCCAGAAACAAGTCATGCATTCTGGTTTTACTAGGATTACTTCCCATCCTTGGTCTTGTGGAACATAACCGTTATGGCCGTTGATAAGACAGCGTGTTGTAACATCGTCAAAGGGACGAGGGTTACGTAATGACCAACAGTCTCGTAATAACCTAAAAACCTCATTTCTTACCCCAATTACCGACTCCGTCACTTGAGGGAACGTTTTGTTTAATAGTTGTAGCCCGATGTTCTTGTTCTCACTTTGGTGAGAAGCGAACATTACTAACCCGTAAGCATAACATGCTTCTTTATGTTGCATGTTACCCGCTTTTTCTAAATCACGAAGTCCTATATTTGGATATACTGAGTCAAAATAATTTCTTAACCCGTTGCGTAAAATAGCATTTGGGTTCCCCGCAATATATGCGTCAAAGTAAACACATCGTAACTTATGGATTTCCCAATGTGATATCCCCCATCTTCCGAACGAAAGCCTTTTATAAACCAAATCATTCTTGGAACGTTCTTCGAATGTCTTACAAACTGATCTCGCCTTAAATAGTTGTGCCGAGGAATTCTGACCGACTCTAGACAAGATTTCATCAATCATGTCTCCGGGTAGGTCTCTTAAAATATTGGGTTGTCTATCCATTTTGTGTTTTTATACTGTAAAATAGACAAGAGTTAGATTCATAAAAAAAATACTTATTAATACAAGCAATTTTTACATATATCATAAAGCATAAGCACACTATATTACATATATTACACCACACGAATACAACTATCTTATTCCAACTCGCTTGTTTCTTCTTCTTTGGTTTTGGTTCGTTTTCCCAAGTTTCTAGGGATATATGATGTTCCCCTAATACGAGCCGTTATTTTCCACATTAGTTTAGAAAAACCTGGTGGTTTAGAGGTTCCCGGGTCATTGTTACAACTTAAGGACTTCGGGGGTTGACGATACATATAAAGTTCATCGGGGTTGGAATTAGATTTCTCTATTTTTATGCCCTTTCCCTTATTATTTTCTTTTGCCTTTTTAAATTCAGTTGGGGTAATTTCTATAACATCATCGGAATTCTCGTCGGAATCCGATTCATCGGAGAATTGGTAATCCTCCCAATATTTTGCTTCCTTAGCGGAAACACCATTGACCATAATTAACCTTGGTCGGTTGGTTGAGGATTTTCTTTTACTTAACCGTTTTATTATTTCCCCCACCGGTTCTATTTCTTCATCCGGTTCCGATTCTTCTTCCGATTCCGATTCTTCTTCTGGTTCCTCTTCGGGAACTTGTGAATCAGTCCACGAATCATTCCAATTTACATTTGACTCTTCATTATTATTAGGTGAGTCAATGGGACTTGTTCTAGAGGTAGACATCTATCACATAATATCAAACGCGTTAAGAGATTAACATATCACATAATATTCACATGTTAAAAAATATATAGTTTCCAACAAAATTTGTTAAGCAATCATTTTTCAAGTAAACACGGTCGAAGTCCAGACTCACTAATGCATCCTAACAAACTACATAAGACACACTAATGCAAAATTCTAGTTCTCTAAGACCAACGCTCTGATACCAACTGAAATGTCCCGTTCTTATTGATTAAAAACGTTCCATATTAATTGATTTCGTTGCGAGGTTTTGACCTCTATATGAGACGTTTTTCAAAGACTGCATTCATTTTTAAACAAACCATAACCTTTATTTCATCAATAAAGGTTTAAAAAGCTTTACGTAGATTATCAAATAATGATAATCTAAAATATCCTGTTTACACACGACCATTACATAATGGTTTACAATACAAATATGTTACAACAAAATAAGTTTCTTGAATGCAGTTTTTACACAATATCATACAAGCATGGACTCCAAATCTTGTCCTTATTTAAGTATGCGACAGCGGAAGCTCTTAATAATCACCTGAGAATAAACATGCTTAAAACGTCAACAAAAATGTTGGTGAGTTATAGGTTTAACCTATATATATCAAATCGTAACAATAGACCACAAGATTTCATATTTCAATACACATCCCATACATAGAGATAAAAATCATTCATATGGTGAACACCTGGTAACCGACAATAACAAGATGCATATATAAGAATATCCCCATCATTCCGGGACACCCTTCGGATATGATATAAATTTCGAAGTACTAAAGCATCCGGTACTTTGGATGGGGTTTGTTAGGCCCAATAGATCTATCTTTAGGATTCGCGTCAATTAGGGTGTCTGTTCCCTAATTCTTAGATTACCAGACTTAATAAAAAGGGGCATATTCGATTTCGATAATTCAACCATAGAATGTAGTTTCACGTACTTGTGTCTATTTTGTAAATCATTTATAAAACCTGCATGTATTCTCATCCCAAAAATATTAGATTTTAAAAGTGGGACTATAACTCACTTTCACAGATTTTTACTTCGTCGGGAAGTAAGACTTGGCCACTGGTTGATTCACGAACCTATAACAATATATACATATATATCAAAGTATGTTCAAAATATATTTACAACACTTTTAATATATTTTGATGTTTTAAGTTTATTAAGTCAGCTGTCCTCGTTAGTAACCTACAACTAGTTGTCCACAGTTAGATGTACAGAAATAAATCGATAAATATTATCTTGAATCAATCCACGACCCAGTGTATACGTATCTCAGTATTGATCACAACTCAAACTATATATATTTTGGAATCAACCTCAACCCTGTATAGCTAACTCCAACATTCACATATAGAGTGTCTATGGTTGTTCCGAAATATATATAGATGTGTCGACATGATAGGTCGAAACATTGTATACGTGTCTATGGTATCTCAAGATTACATAATATATAATACAAGTTGATTAAGTTATGGTTGGAATAGATTTGTTACCAATTTTCACGTAGCTAAAATGAGAAAAATTATCCAATCTTGTTTTACCCATAACTTCTTCATTTTAAATCCGTTTTGAGTGAATCAAATTGCTATGGTTTCATATTGAACTCTATTTTATGAATCTAAACAGAAAAAGTATAGGTTTATAGTCAAAAAAATAAGTTACAAGTCGTTTTTGTAAAGGTAGTCATTTCAGTCGAAAGAACGACGTCTAGATGACCATTTTAGAAAACATACTTCCACTTTGAGTTTAACCATAATTTTTGGATATAGTTTCATGTTCATAATAAAAATCATTTTCTCAGAATAACAACTTTTAAATCAAAGTTTATCATAGTTTTTAATTAACTAACCCAAAACAGCCCGCGGTGTTACTACGACGGCGTAAATCCGGTTTTACGGTGTTTTTCGTGTTTCCAGGTTTTAAATCATTAAGTTAGCATATCATATAGATATAGAACATGTGTTTAGTTAATTTTAAAAGTCAAGTTAGAAGGATTAACTTTTGTTTGCGAACAAGTTTAGAATTAACTAAACTATGTTCTAGTGATTACGAGTTTAAACCTTCGAATAAGATAGTTTTATATATATGAATCGAATGATGTTATGAACATCATTACTACCTCAAGTTTAGTAGGTAAACCTACTGGAAGTGACAAGAAATGATCTAGCTTCAAAGGATCTTGGATGGCTTGAAAGTTCTTGAAGTAGGATCATGACACAAAAACAAGTTCAAGTAAGATTTTTGCTCGAATTAAGATAGTTTATAGTTATAGAAATTGAATCAAAGTTTGAATATGAATATTACCTTGAATAAGAAAGATAACCTACTGTATATAACAAAGGTTTCTTGATCTTAGATGATTACTTGGAATGGATTAGGAAGCTTGGAAGTAAATTAGTAAACTTGAAGGGATTTTTGAAGTATTCTTGAAGTGTTCTTCCTATGATGATTATAGCTTGATTCTTGAAGTGATTTTTGATGAAGATGATGATTAACTACTGGAAAAATACGTTCATAATAGTGTGGGTGTGTTGAGAGAGAATTAGAAAGAGATTTGGAAGTGAAATGGAGTGAATGATGAGTGTTAATTGGTGAGTGGTGAGTGGGGTTAAAAGGAGTTCTAGTTAGTTGACTAGCTCATGGTAGAAGTTAAAATTGATTAGTCATACATGACATAATCAAGAGTGGAATCCCATGCTAGTTCCTATTGGTATATACCCATAGTAAGTACGTTTTGAAGCTGTGTATAATACGGGTAAGAATACGACTAGAATTCTTGATGAAAGAAAAGAATGGGAAAGTAACTGTAACCATTTTCGTTAAGTATGAGTGTTTTGATATATGTCTTGAAGTCTTCCAAAAGTATTTTAATACATCTAAATACACTACATGTATATACATTTTAACGGAGTCGTTAAGTCATCGTTAGTCGTTACATGTAAGTGTTGTTTTGAAACCTTTAAGTTAACGATCTCAATTAATGTTGTTAACCCATTGTTTATTATATCTAATGAGATGTTAAATTATTATATTATCATGATATTATGATATATTAATATATCTTAATATGATATATATACATTTAAATGTCGTTACAACGATAATCGTTACATATATGTCTCGTTTCGAAATCCTTAAGTTAGTAGTCTTGTTTATATGTATATAACTCATTGTTAATATACTTATGGAGATACTTACTTATCATAATATCATGTTAACCATATGTATATCCATATATATATATCGTCAAGTCGTTTTTACAAGTTTTAACGTTCGTGAATCGCCGGTCAACTTGGGTGGTCAATTGTCTATATGAAACATATTTCAATTAATCAAGTCTTAACAAGTTTGATTGCTTAACATGTTGGAAACATTTAATCATGTAAATATCAATCTCAATTAATATATATAAACATGGAAAAGTTCGGGTCACTACAACATGACTCTTACAATCAATCTAATCTCTAAACATATCAAGAACATATTCTATTGATAGTTCTATCTTTTCCTTTGGATTATGGTAATTTCACAAGTCAAATTATGCTATTACAATTTCTATCTTAGAGCATTAGCTATGTTCATTCCGAATTTTATATCTATGAATTCTAGACCATTATTCGCTTGACTTGAAGTAGGGAAAAGAAGACGGAAGCATGAAACTCCAAAATATAAGGAAAAATACAAGCACGAAGACGATGCAAAAATTACAAACCGTGTATATCGATGCGTATAGCAATATAAAGACACGGGAAAACTAAGAACGCTATAAACCCAAGAGCATAGTAGAAATTAACGGATTCCTCCGGTGGAAGATGAAAAAGAAGAATGACAGATGTGATAGTCAAGAATATATCAAGAATTAAAACTGGATGGAGCAGATTGACGAATGTTTTGGAAGTACGAAGAAATGAAGAAAGTATAAAAGATGAGAGATGTGGAAATAAGGAAACGTGGGAGGTTGATTTATAGTAAAACATCCGACAGAGAAATCGAGACAGATTATTGCATTAAATCGAAGAGGATCATAATTTCCTTAATCGCCGAAGAATCAAATCTTATATAGATTACAAAGATTTTCTTTAATCCATAGATTAACCGTGATGACGTCAAAAGATAAGATGAATCCCTATTTTCTCATTTCACTCTTTTACAATAGCTTCACTCATACGTTTCGAGTAACCGAATTATTTTATCCATATTTCTCAATCATGATAAAACCCTATGAATCAACTTATATTCATCATAATAACATTCTTATTGTTAGCCATGACGACCTCGATCAAATTTCGGGACGAAATTTCTTTAACGGGTAGGTACTGTGACGACCCGAAAATTTCCGACCAAATTTAAACTTAATCTTTATATAATTCCGACTTGATAAGCAATGAATTTTAATAAATCTAGAACCTCTGAAAAGCGTTTTACACAAGCTTTTGGTCACCCTTTTATTCCGACGATTCACAAACGTCATAACTTGATTTAATTGTTTAATTGTTTAATTATTGTGTATATATATGGATTTATATATATTTAACTTGAAAATATGATAATTAAATATTTCATTAAGTATATTAACAAATTATTATATATATATTTTCATACTACTAATTTAAATAGTTTTCAAACAATATATATTACTATTTAAACGACGTAATTAACTTATGTTAAAATGTATTTACATATAATGTATTACGAGTGTAAATACATCCTTACAAGTATTGAATACACTTTATAATATACCAATACATATAAAGGATAGCTATACTCGTATTTTCGTTCAATTTCCTCAAAGAATTCTACTCGCATTCATACGGTATTTTTACTCGTATTATACACAGCTTCTAGAAGTATTTACTATTGGTATATACTAATAGAAATCCGCAATTATTTGTGTAATATGTCATCCATGACCTAATCAATTTAATATGTCATGCATGAATTAATACAATTTAACTTACCTTAGATATTTTCACTAAAAGCCAAAATTATAAGCTTATAAATAAGGACCATTTTTACTCATTTTTACTCCACATTTTCTTAAACTAAAAATACACACTTGAATGCTCTCATATCATACTTTAATCTCAGCAACTTTTCTCTTCATAATCAAGGTAAAATACTTCTCAAAATCCTTGTTCAATTCCTTGTATAGTTGCTATCTTATTATACTTATAAAACTTGTAAAAACTAGAACTTGTTTTGGTGAACACCAAGCTTGTTTGAAAAACTAATCTAATCTTTCTAAATTAAATCTAATAACACTTATTTATATGTATTATGATGTTATATTAAGTTAATATAAGAACTTATAACTTGTACATATGAAGAACACCTTGAAACTTAACATATATCCTTTAATCTCCATTCGGTAAAAAGCGGCTGTTTTGGGTTGGGAATTAAAAACCTAACTTAGACTTTGAGTTTGAGGCTAAGACTTTGAAAATATGTTAATATGTGTAAATAAGACTTCTAGTATTTTTTTTCATGATTTTAGATGAAAGGACCCGTTCATATACATTATAAACGATTCACAATAGTTGATTACATTGCGAGGTATTTGACCTCTATATGATACATTTTACAAACATTGCATTCGTTTTTAAAAGACAAACTTTCTTTACATCGAAAATTAACAGGCATGCATACCATTTCATAATATTCACTATCCAACTATAAATTGATTTAATAATAATCTTTGATGAACTCAATGACTCGAATGCAACGTTCTTCGAAATATGCTATGAAAGACTCCAAGTAATATCTTTAAAATGAGCAAATGCACAGCGGAAGATTTCTTTAACACCTGAGAATAAACATGCTTTAAAGTGTCAACCAAAAGGTTGATGAGTTCATTAGTTTATCATAATCATTTATTTCCATCATTTTAATAGACCACAAGACTTTCATTTCCAGTTCTCATAAATATACGTCCCATGCATAGAGACAAAAATAATCATTCATATGGTGAACACCTGGTAACCGACATTAACTAGATACATATAAGAATATCCCCTATCATTCCGGGATCCTCCTTCGGACATGATATAAATTTCGAAGTACTAAAGCATCCGGTACTTTGGATGGGGTTTGTTAGGCCCAATAGATCTATCTTTAGGATTCGCGTCAATTAGGGTGTCTGTTCCCTAATTCTTAGATTACCAGACTTTAATAAAAAGGGGCATATTCGATTTCAATAATTCAACCATAGAATGTAGTTTCAATTACTTGTGTCTATTTCGTCAAACATTTATAAAAGCGCATGTATTCTCAGTCCCAAAAATATAAAGGGTAAAAAGGCAAATGAAACTCACCATACTGTATTTCGTAGTAAAAATACATATAACGTCATTGAACAAGTGCAAGGTTGGCCTTGGATTCACGAACCTAAATTAATTATATATATTTATGTGTTGGTCAATATTTGTCTAACAAATTATGTCAAGTCATAGTGTACCAGAATCCTAATGCTCGAGACTAATATTCAAAAGTCAACAAAAGTAAATTTGACTCAAAATAATTTCCAAAAATCTATACATGATTAATATATAGTTTAAATATCGTCGTTTTATATTTTTAAATATTTTTAAAAGATTTATTAGAGTAAATAATATAATTTATTTATTAATAAATAAAATTTTATATTAAATTTATATAATAAAATATACTTTTATATATATTAAGTAATAACATTTATAGGGTTCATTTAATATCATAAAGATAATTTGATAGGTATTATTAAAGTAAGTTATTACACGTAGTAAAATATGTTTGTATCACATATTTATTTGATAAAATAATAATATCTATAATGATAGTAAGTAAAAGTTGTATTATTTTGTAATAATAATAATTATTATAAAAATATCAATATTTATAATTACTAAGATGACATTATGATAAAACGATAATTCTAATTATGATAACTTTAATATTTACGATAATTTTTAATATTATCTTTAAAATAATAATTCTATTTAAAATAATAATAATAATGACATTTTATAGTAACAATGACATTTCTATTAAAATGATAATTTTTGTTAAAATGATAGTTTTAATACTAACGATACTTTTAATAATAATAGTAATGATAAAAATAAT
This sequence comes from Rutidosis leptorrhynchoides, assembly GCF_046630445.1. NCBI lineage: Eukaryota > Viridiplantae > Streptophyta > Magnoliopsida > Asterales > Asteraceae > Rutidosis > Rutidosis leptorrhynchoides. The sequence goes on from NC_092334.1 coordinate 27,457,764, forward strand.
AAGAACGATAATTTTATCTAAATCAATATCTTATAATATTTTAATTTCATCATGATACTCTTACCCATTATTTCCTAATCGTTTCGTTTAATAGCTTTTAATCGTCTTTTATATCGTGTTCATAATAATGATAATAATAGTAATCAAAATAATTAGGTGTTACAAATATTTGTTTTAATTACACTAATATTAATAATGATAGTTACTATAACATTATTAACGATAATACTAATAATTATCTTAATGATAATATAGTAATAATAATAATAACAATAACAATAACCATTTTTAAATAATAATATATATATTAATAATGATAATAATAATAATAATAATAATAATAATAATAATAATACAAATAATAATAATAATAATAATAATAATAATAATAATAATAATTGGATAATAATAATAATACTAATTATAACTTTAACGATAATAACGATAGTAATAATAAAAAAAATAACAATTTTTAATGATAAATCCCTTTTATTGATAAAGATAATAATAATGATAATAATAAGATAAAACTAGAACGACGATAAAAACGACGATAATAATAATCATTTTTAATAAAAATATCGAAAATTCAATTGATTATAACTTCTAATTCGTTCATCGAAACCATTCGATATCTAAAGAAAAAGTTCTTAATTTTTCGCTAGCTTTCCAAGGACATGCATATCTTATACCTTATCTCAACCGCAAGTATAACTAATTCAAGATTCAACCTAACCTGTCTAAGAGCAATATCAAAAGTACAAGCATGCATAATCCTAAATACTCGAGCACTAGTCAGGGATACACTATTAGTATGTAAAAGTTAAATTATGAGTACTCACGTATCAATATTGAGATTCAATATTGCAGGAAAGGTACGTAGACGAAATGGAAATGATAAACACTATATTGACCTCACGAGCATACCCATGAACCATACTCAATCACCTCCATAGCTATAACCAATAATTTCCTTAATCCTATCCTACTCGAAAAACAATTTCGAAATCACTCGGACAGCACTCCGTCGTAATATTTTATGTATACTAATAATATCTTGAAATAATACGGAGTAAACATATATATATGTAAATCGATTGAGAGAGTTTAGAGAAAAATATTTTCAAGTTTTTATGAAATAATGAAACCTATTGAATTCTATTTATAATAGATTTTTGAATTATTAAAGTGAATTATTAAAGTATGAATTATTAAAGTGAATTATTAAATTATGAATTATTAAAGTGAATTATTAAAGTATGAATTATTAAAGTGAACTATTAAAGTATGAATTATTAAAGTAAATTATTAAAGTTAAAGTAAAGTAAAAATAAAGTAAAGGTAAAGTTTAAGTATAGTAAAAGTATAAAACTATGTACGTATAATACGCGTATAAATATATATAATATTAATTTAAATCGTTATATATATTTAATAAAATAAAATATAAATATCGTTATCTTTATCATACTAGTTAATTAATGAGTTGTCAAAAGTGGTTCTAGATATTTATAAAAGTTATATACGTTTTAATAATAAAGTTCTTTTTAAACTGAAAACGTTTTTTTTGTACGTTTGAAACTAAATAGATCAATCGAGTCTTTATGAGATTCAATCTTCCACTATCCTTTATCTAGTTCTCAATGATTGACAATTTGTTCTTATTTATAAATCACTTTACCATTTTCCGAATATTGTTAAAATGGAAAGATTTCTCAAATCAACGTGGGCCTTTCAACAGAGACTTGTAATCATAATTCAATATATCTGATAATTTAATCATTTGATCTTATCTTCTAATTCCATTGATAAACATTTTGAAACAGATACAATCATATAAAGTATTTAATCTAATATTTTGTTTACGTTTCAAGTTATAATATATATACACATATACATATATAATCATATTCGTTTAATGGTTCGTGAATCGTTGGAACTTGGTCGAGGTTGAATGAATGTATGAACATAGTTTAAAATTCTTGAAATTTAACTTAACAAATATTGCTTATCATGTCGGAAACATATAAAGATTAAAGTTTAAATTTGGTTGGAAATTTCCGGGTTGTCACAGTACCTACCCGTTAAAGAAATTTTGTCCCGAAATTTGAGTGGAAAGGTCGTGAATGATAATAAGTATGTTTTCATGATGCATACGGGCTGAAAATTAGAGTTTTATCATCAACGAATAATTTGGATAAACAATCCATTTATATGAAGAGTACGAATGAAGCTAACATAGAAGAGTGAAATGAGTAAGTGTAGATTCATCTTATCATTTGACGTAAATATGATTGATTCCCATATTTCAAGGGATTTGAAGAAAATCTTCTTAATAAGATTTGACTCTCCGGTAATCAAGGGAATTAGGATCCGCTTTAAATGCGATCGTCCATTTTAATTGTTCTGTCAGAGATTTTCTTATAAATTCACCTCCTTCGTTTCCTTACAACTCACACCTTCTGTTGATGCATTTTATGCAAGTCCCTAGACATCTACCCAAGTTCAATGCAAGGTACAACAGTTTACATGCCACCATGATTGCTCGTTATTATCCTATCCGTGTTTGTATGTGGTTACAGGAACTGCAGGAACGAGATTTAGATGTTTGACTATGTTATACTTAGTCAGACGTACGAGTGAAGCCTCACTAGTACGGCTGACAGGCTCATACGCACGGTTGATGCTGAGCTAAGTCACAATTACAACCTAAATGAGAAGACACGAGTGAGTGATCACCCGTACGGCTGATGAAGCCAACTCGTACGTGTGATGAATGAATCGTATGGGTGAGTCAACAGCAGGGGTATATAAAGTCTTATGTTCTTCATTTTAGGTTAAGCCTCTCATTTGTTACACACACTCAGATCTAGTGAGCTCCTCCGATTCTCTTTCAGTCCAAATCACCCAGGTGGTGAATAATAGCTCTAGGTGTTACTCTAATCACACTTGATTTAGTTGTGGTTTGACTAAATTAATAAAAAAAAAAACTTAACCTATTCACTAGAGAGTTTGATTCACTTATTCCGCCATTGTGTGAGTTAAATCTGTTGATTTCTAAGTTCCTAGTCATGTTTCATCACCTTCTATTCTTTCCCCTTCAACTCATATTTTAAAGTATTCATCAATATGCTCCATCCAGTTCTGATTCTCGATATACTTCTAACTTTCATATCGATCATTCTTCTTTTTCATCTACCGCCGGAAGAATCTATTTACTTCTACTACACTCTTGGGTTTATAGTGTTTCTAGTTCTCCCGTGTATTTATATTGCTATATGCATCGATATATATGGTTTATAATTTCTGGTTTGTCGTTGGGCTTTATATGTTCCCTTATATTTCAAAGTCTCTGCTTCTGTCTTCTATAATCATTATCATTCACAGTTAATGCTCTCTTTTATTTGCTGCAATTTATACCCCAATTTCTATTTTGGAGTTTTGTCCTTTCGTTTCTTCTTCTTGCGATTAAGCACAACTTGTAATGGTCCAGAATTCACATATATGAATTTCGGAATGAACATTGTTAATGTTCTAGGAAGGAAATTATGATGGCACGATCTTGACTTGTCAAATTACTAGAATACCTTGGAAAAGGCTGAAATCATCAAAAAATATTTTCTTGATATTTTAGAGGTTAAATAGAATACAAGAGTCGTGTAACATGGCACATGATGATGTTATGATCTGTGAATCATCACGTTCCATTTAGAAACTCAGCATGACTTACTGTAATATAATCACATTGATCAAGTGTCATTATATTATACTAATTCATGCTTCAGTTCCCAACACTACTTCAAAATATTCCTATTTTAAACTTGAATGTTTCAAATTTAGAAATTAAAATAGTTTCTTTTATGATGTAATACAGATAACGCGAAGAGGTAACCGATTTCAAATAAGATAAATTAAGAAAATATCTTCAGAAATATGGAGGATATTTATAATGAAAGATATGATGATATTTTAGAATTTCTAATATCAGAGGATGATGAAGAATATTGTCCCCAGGGGTTTAGAGTCAGGAGCAAGGTATTCGTTAATGACTTCAGCAGGTACTGAATCATTTGGATCCTTTGAAGTCAGGTTCAGTCTTTGTAATTTGTCCACAGCCTCCTTCCTACTTTGCTCAATCCGTTTTCCAGTTCCAAAACTTCTCTTTTTCTGCGCTTTGCCAGCACACTTCATCATTATCATCCATCTTTTACCATTTAAAGTCGTTTATAGTTTTTGCTGCTTCATCAGCATTTTTTTTTCCATTTTCGGAGAACCAATTCGTAGTTCGGAGTGTTTTTCAGAAACTTTACATTCAAATTAAGTTCAGAAGATAGACATTATATATACACATATAACTGTTGGCGTAGACATGCTGCGAGATTTCAAAATACTGATTGCTAATTCCTAATGATTCGTATGGCAATTCTCATTACAAGATGCGAATGAGTAAATGATGGGGTTTCAATGAATAATTATAATGACTTTTTGGAGAGGCTAAAGTCAAAGGGTAATGAAGTTGTTGGTACATCTGCTAATAATGTGGTGGAATGTAAAAGGTTCACTGGTAACGATGGTGTATATCTCAAGGTTATAATAAGGTTAGTCTGACTGAAAAGTCGAAGTTGACTTGCTGGAGCTGTGACAAAACTGGCTACTTTTAATAGGAGTCGCAAAGTTATTTTTACTAATAAATGCCAAAGAATCTGACGCGGATACGTTGTTTAAACTTTCACTTTGGTTTCAAGAGTTTTTCGGGTACATAACTGTGGGTAACATGTGGTTGGATCATCATCTCGATTGCTCATCATTCGAAGTGTCTTTAGAAATTTTTGAAGGGTTTGAACACAGATTGTAATCGTTAACATACATTTGATGTTCTAACACAGTTTTGAAGTTAAAATATAGCTTGTGAAAGATGTAAGGATCTAAGAGTGATGATTTTGGTCATATCTCGAGTTGAATTTTGAGATTTCAAAATCAGGATATGTAATTAAATTTTGAATGAGTATGGTTGTTTTGATTTCTATAAAAGAATGTATATTGTTGTGAAAGTAGGGAGTATAATGGATGATTTGCTGAAACAGATTCGAAGAATGTAACATATTATTTGTGAATTCATATATCTCTCGGGTATTACCTACCCGTTAAAAAAAAAATTCACAATTAATATTTTGTACAAAAGAATTTTATTACACTCTTTATGAAAATATATATATGTATATTTTCTTCAGATGTAACATAGATTTAATGAGTTAATGTTAAATTAAACTCATTTGATTTACGGTTGAAACTAGAATTGAATAATCCCTAAAGGCTTTAAAAAGTACATAACTTTTACGCAGTATTTCTTTAATGACATTGAAATTATGAATCAATACTTCGTTATTTGTTGATGTATGATGTTCGGTTCATGGAATTCTTGTGAATTTTTCAAAGTACTAATGATGTTATCTGAAAAGTTTCGGGTACATCGATGATGAAAGTGTAAAATCAAATATATACTTGATTTATTATGAATTGGAATTTGTTGAATTGCGACAGAGATTGTAGTTAACGCTGGTTAAGTTGCGGTTGAAGGACGTACATTATTGCATATTTGTAACCTGAATTAACCGAGTAGTTAAGATTCACACACAATAGCTTAGCACGAAAAGATTTATTTCAATATATATATATATATATATATATATATATATATATATATATATATATACACATATATACATATAATTTCTTCAGAGGGAATGACTTAATTCTTCATAACTCGTTGATACAATATACACGTTATTGATTCGTAATGATGTCCACAATGATTCTTGAACTGACAGAGTTTGTGATGTTATCGATGTTGTTGATTCGGATGTTGACTGTACTGACGATGCTGGTAACGCTGACGGTACTGTTGATGCTGTTGGTAAAGCAAGTTTAGCTTGTTAATCACACACCATTTTTGTCAGGGTTTCTACTCTTCCTTCTATCATTTTGGTTCGCTTAACTGATTTATGGTTAGGGCTAGATTAGATAATCTCTAAGATTTTAGAGATTACATAATCGCCGCGGAATGTTTCTCCAATGAAGTTATGAATTAATACTTCGTCAGTTATTGTTGTTGGTACTCCTCGGTATCTATGGTGCGTATGACGTTGATGCTCGTGGGACAGATTGTGAAGTTGAGGTTTACGATGCGGTTGTGGTTGGAGGTGGTAATGGTACTGTTGGCGTTGATGATGGTGGTACTGGTTATGCTGCTGATGCTGCTGCTGGTGTTTGTAATCTCTGCACCATATTCTCCAAAGCCACTACCCGAGCGCGAAGCTCGTTGACTTTTTCTATTACACCGGGGTGATTGTCGGTTCGGACTAGCGGATAAATAAAATCTAAAATCTAATGTAATATATAATCGTGACGAGATACTCTGGAAATGAGCGAGAAAATGGTGTTTCGGACAGGTTTGCCGGTAAGTGCTTCAGGTTCTTCGTCAAGAGGGCAATGTGGTGGATGGAAGGGGTCACCTTCTTCTTGTCTCCAATGATTGAGGAGGCTACGAACCCATCCCCAATTCATCCAGAATAGGTGATGACTGATTGGTTGATCTATTCCGGTCACACTGCTTTTGGAGCTTGAATGGGATTCTATTTCGGAATCTGAGTGACTTGAACTGATGACGAATTCCATTTCGTACGATTGGATAAAGGATTTTTTTTTCCGATATGAAATGATTTTGGCTAACGGATGGTATTCTAATTACATAGAATATATATATATATATTATATAGATCAAAAGATTTCATAGATTACGGAGGACTTTGCGGGATATGTTAGGCAAAGTTTAAAGTAACAGATACGATAAGATATGATTTAGCAGATATGCTAAGATATGAATTTTTGTCTATACACTATTCATGCAATCAATGCAGCAAGACATGTCTTAGACTAAAAATGATAAGCATGTAATTTCCTGAGGATGATAAGTAGTTAATTTTCGACACAAAATGATAAGCAAAACTTTTGACATGCAGACACGGTCGAAGTCCAGACTCACTAATGCATCCTATCGACTTATCAGTTAGACACACTAATGCAGACCTGGTTCGCTAAGACCACCGCTCTGATACCAACTGAAAGGACCCGTTCATATACATTATAAACGATTCACAATAGTTGATTACATTGCGAGGTATTTGACCTCTATATGATACATTTTACAAACATTGCATTCGTTTTTAAAAGATAAACTTTCTTTACATCGAAAATTAACAGGCATGCATACCATTTCATAATATTCACTATCCAACTATAAATTGATTTAATAATAATCTTTGATGAACTCAATGACTCGAATGCAACGTTCTTCGAAATATGCTATGAAAGACTCCAAGTAATATCTTTAAAATGAGCAAATGCACAGCGGAAGATTTCTTTAACACCTGAGAATAAACATGCTTTAAAGTGTCAACCAAAAGGTTGGTGAGTTCATTAGTTTATCATAATCATTTATTTCCATCATTTTAATAGACCACAAGACTTTCATTTCCAGTTCTCATAAATATACGTCCCATGCATAGAGACAAAAATAATCATTCATATGGTGAACACCTGGTAACCGACATTAACTAGATACATATAAGAATATCCCCTATCATTCCGGGATCCTCCTTCGGACATGATATAAATTTCGAAGTACTAAAGCATCCGGTACTTTGGATGGGGTTTGTTAGGCCCAATAGATCTATCTTTAGGATTCGCGTCAATTAGGGTGTCTGTTCCCTAATTCTTAGATTACCAGACTTTAATAAAAAGGGGCATATTCGATTTCAATAATTCAACCATAGAATGTAGTTTCAATTACTTGTGTCTATTTCGTCAAACATTTATAAAAGCGCATGTATTCTCAGTCCCAAAAATATAAAGGGTAAAAAGGCAAATGAAACTCACCATACTGTATTTCGTAGTAAAAATACATATAACGTCATTGAACAAGTGCAAGGTTGGCCTTGGATTCACGAACCTAAATTAATTATATATATTTATGTGTTGGTCAATATTTGTCTAACAAATTATGTCAAGTCATAGTGTACCACAATCCTAATGCTCGAGACTAATATGCAAAAGTCAACAAAAGTAAATTTGACTCAAAATAATTTCCAAAAATCTATACATGATTAATATATAGTTTAAATATCGTCATTTTATATTTTTAAATATTTTTAAAAGATTTATTAGAGTAAATAATATAATTTATTTATTAATAAATAAAATTTTATATTAAATTTATATAATAAAATATACTTTTATATATATTAAGTAATAACATTTATAGGGTTCATTTAATATCATAAAGATGATTTGATAGGTATTATTAAAGTAAGTTATTACACGTAGTAAAATATGTTTGTATCACATATTTATTTGATAAAATAATAATATCTATAATGATAGTAAGTAAAAGTTATATTATTTTGTAATAATAATAATTATTATAAAAATATCAATATTTATAATTACTAAGATGACATTATGATAAAACGATAATTCTAATTATGATAACTTTAATATTTACGATAATTTTTAATATTATCTTTAAAATAATAATTCTATTTAAAATAATAATAATAATAATGACATTTTATAGTAACAATGACATTTCTATTAAAATGATAATTTTTGTTAAAATGATAGTTTTAATACTAACGATACTTTTAATAATAATAGTAATGATAAAAATAATAAGAACGATAATTTTATCTAAATCAATATCTTATAATATTTTAATTTCATCATGATACTCTTACCCATTATTTCCTAATCGTTTCGTTTAATAGCTTTTAATCGTCTTTTATATCGTGTTCATAATAATGATAATAATAGTAATCAAAATAATTAGGTGTTACAAATATTTGTTTTAATTACACTAATATTAATAATGATAGTTACTATAACATTATTAACGATAATACTAATAATTATCTTAATGATAATATATTAATAATAATAATAACAATAACAATAACCATTTTTAAATAATAATATATATATTAATAATGATAATAATAATAATAATAATAATACAAATAATAATAATAATAATAATAATAATAATAATAATAATAATAATAATAATAATAATAATAATAATAATAATTGGATAATAATAATAATACTAATTATAACTTTAACGATAATAACGATAGTAATAATAAAAAAAATAACAATTTTTAATGATAAATCCCTTTTATTGATAAAGATAATAATAATGATAATAATAAGATAAAACTAGAACGACGATAAAAACGACGATAATAATAATCATTTTTAATAAAAATATCGAAAATTCAATTGATTATAACTTCTAATTCGTTCATCGAAACCATTCGATATCTAAAGGAAAAGTTCTTAATTTTTCGCTAGCTTTCCAAGGACATGCATATCTTATACCTTATCTCAACCGCAAGTATAACTAATTCAAGATTCAACTTAACCTGTCTAAGAGCAATATCAAAAGTACAAGCATGCATAATCCTAAATACTCGAGCACTAGTTAGGGATACACTATTAGTATGTAAAAGTTAAATTATGAGTACTCACGTATCAATATTGAGATTCAATATTGCAGGAAAGGTACGTAGACGAAATGGAAATGATAAACACTATATTGACCTCACGAGCATACCCATGAACCATACTCAATCACCTCCATAGCTATAACCAATAATTTCCTTAATCCTATCCTACTCGAAAAACAATTTCGAAATCACTCGGACAGCACTCCGTCGTAATATTTTATGTATACTAATAATATCTTGAAATAATACGGAGTAAATATATATATATGTAAATCGATTGAGAGAGTTTAGAGAAAAATATTTTCAAGTTTCTATGAAATAATGAAACCTATTGAATTCTATTTATAATAGATTTTTGAATTATTAAAGTGAATTATTAAAGTATGAATTATTAAAGTGAATTATTAAAGTATGAATTATTAAAGTAAACTATTAAAGTATGAATTATTAAAGTAAATTATTAAAGTTAAAGTAAAGTAAAAATAAAGTAAAGGTAAAGTTTAAGTATAGTAAAAGTATAAAACTATGTACGTATAATACGCGTATAAATATATATAATATTAATTTAAATTGTTATATATATTTAATAAAATAAAATATAAATATCGTTATCTTTATCATACTAGTTAATTAATGAGTTGTCAAAAGTGGTTCTAGATATTTATAAAAGTTATATACGTTTTAATAATAAAGTTCTTTTTAAACTGAAAACGTTTTTTTTTGTACGTTTGAAACTAAATAGATCAATCGAGTCTTTATGAGATTCAATCTTCCACTATCCTTTGTCTAGTTCTCAATGATTGACAATTTGTTCTTATTTATAAATCACTTTACCATTTTCCGAATATTGTTAAAATGGAAAGATTTCTCAAATCAACGTGGGCCTTTCAACAGAGACTTGTAATCATAATTCAATATATCTGATAATTCAATCATTTGATCTTATCTTCTAATTCCATTGATAAACATTTTGAAACAGATACAATCATATAAAGTATTTAATCTAATATTTTGTTTACGTTTCAAGTTATAATATATATACACATATACATATATAATCATATTCATTTAATGGTTCGTGAATCGTTGGAACTTGGTCGAGGTTGAATGAATGTATGAACATAGTTTAAAATTCTTGAAATTTAACTTAACAAATATTGCTTATCGTGTCGGAAACATATAAAGATTAAAGTTTAAATTTGGTTGGAAATTTCCGGGTTGTCACATTAGACAAAGTGGAAGTATTTTATCAAAAATCATATATTGGGTGGATGCCGGGATTTTTCCAAATCTGTCCACCGACATAAAAAGAGGGTAAAGCTCTAAAAATTACTACTTGGGATGAACTTTTTGAATTGGTTTTGTAAACTTTACTTCTTAATGAATCCATAGCAATTTGATTCACTTTAAACGGAGTTGTAATGAATATTTGACGAGCAAAACAAAATCTGCTAAAATTAACGTTGTATGGACGAAATTTATATTATAAAAACTATATTAACCATATCCTTGTTAACTTTTCCTATATCCTATATATATTTAGACATGTTATCAGTAGTATAACAAAATATTATAATCTTGGTTAATTATGTGATTGTATATATGTATAATAATATTCTTGGTACGTCCTAACACAATAAGTATATACAATACGTTTTGATAAATCCTAAGACAATATGTACACAATACGTCTTAGTTAATTCTAAGACAATATGTATACAATATGTCTCTGGGTTGATGCAAAGACAATACGTATACAATACGTCGTGGGATAATTCTAAGATTATATATATATATATATATATATATATATATATATATATATATATATATATATATATATATATATATATATATATATATATATACATACCGATTATTGGACTGTTGGACTTTTCAGACTATTTTGGACTACTAACAAAGGACTACTAACAATGGACTACTAACATAAAATGTTAAAAATTATTATATAAGTATTCTATGAACTTGCTTTATTTTATTCATATGTCATATTATTATCTGAATCGTTATTATTGTTATAGGTTCGTGAATTCAAGGACGACGGTCATATTTTTAATAAGTTGAAAACTTATTATTAATATACTTTTACTACCGTGAGTATATAGTCCCATTTTTAAACTCTACAAATATTTTGAGATGAGAATACATGCATTTTATGTTTTACGCCATAGACACAAGTACTTAAAATATATTCTACGTTGAGTTGTACCACTTTGCATATCTTCCCTAATAGCTTGGTAACTAATATTTACATGTTGTAAGAACATGTATACACAAATCCTATTGATAGATCTATCGGGTTTGACAACCCCAACTGGGCTAGTCTCTCTAGTATCGTAAATGGTTGCATAGTACTTCGTTTTTACTACACTTGGTACAGTGTAGGGAGATTTCATAATAAATGGAATATGCCACATTAATGGTTAAGTATGGTTACCGAAGCGCTCAACAACTTATAGAATACTTTTATACACTTGCGAGTGTACATATATTTATAACTATGAAATCTTGTGGTCTATATTTATATCGATGATAAACCTATATATCTCACCAACCTTTGTGTTGACTGTTTACGCATGTTTATTCTCAGGTCCTTAAGAAAGTCTTCCGCTGTTGCATTATCTGAGCAAGCTGTGCATGGTGGCTCATAAATTTATTTAAATAAAGTGTTGCATTCAATAAAATCTTTGTCATGTATTATATTTGACTGTTACGTCACGTGTGTAGTATTTGGAAACCGATGTATTTTGGGGATTATTTCTTAAATAATCGCCCACTTGTTTAAAACATGCATTATGTATAATAATGATGTGATTTTTTGAAACGAATGCAATATTTTCTAAAACGTATCATATAGAGGTCAAATACCTCGCTATGGGACCAATGAGAACGTACTGCGTTTATAGTAATATGAACGGGTCGTTTCATAATAACAATTAAGCATATTGCAAGACATCAAGTTAAATCAAGTTTAAACTTATTCACAAACTTAATTTTAGACTTAGGCAAACCTATGTGTGTTAATTATTCATTGTCTTTTAAGATCACTAGATTATGACATTTTAAGCATTATCCAAGTAGCACAAGCATATATTGAATTAGTCCAAATACTAGTTGGTGGAATCCAACTTGTAACACATAGCAAGACATGGTTCATACATACACATATTAAATAACTATTTAGCATTTAGCACTTAGCATAGTCAAATAATACACATATATTAATAGCAAGTAGTCAAGTAATATTCATATAATGACTAGTAAGAGATCACTAAATAATTTAGAATCAAACATATAGTAATAACATAGCATTAAGCTAAGTGAAAGGACCCGTTCATATACATTATAAACGATTCACAATAGTTGATTACATCGCGAGGTATTTGACCTCTATATGATACATTTTACAAACATTGCATTCGTTTTTAAAAGACAAACTTTCTTTACAACAAAAATTGACGGTATGCACACCATTTCATAATACATCCAACTGTAATTGACTTAATAATAATCTTGATGAACTCAATGACTTGAATGCAACGTCTTTCAAAATATGCCATGAATGACTCCAAGTAATATCCTTAAAATGAGTTAATGCACAGCGGAAGATTTCTTTAATACCTGAGAATAAACATGCTTTAAAGTGTCAACCAAAAGGTTGGTGAGTTCATAGGTTTATCATAATAATCATTTCAATATATTAATAGACCACAAGATTTCCGTTTATAAATATATGTACACTCGCAAGTGTATAAAAGTATTCTATAAGTTGTAGGCACCCGGTAACAAGCCTTAACGTTCATGTTTTACCCTCTGAAGTACACCAGATCAGGTGTGTTTAAAATAACCTCGAAGTACTAAAGCATCCCATAGTCAGGATGGGGTTTGTCAGGCCCAATAGATCTATCTTTAGGATTCGCGCCTACCGTACATAGACAAGTAGTTTAATGTTACCAAGCTAAGGGTATATTTCTGGTTTAAACCCACATAGAATTAGTTTTAGTACTTGTGCCTATTTCGTAAAACATTTATAAAACAGCGCATGTATTCTCAGCCCAAAAATATATATAAAAGGGAGCAAATGAAACTCACCATACTGTATTTCGTAGTAAAAATACATATAACGTCATTTAACAAGTGCAAGGTTGGCCTCGGATTCACGAACCTATATTAATTATATATATTTATATGTTGGTCAATATTTGTCTAACAATTTTTGGTCAAGTCATAGTGTACCACAATCCTAATGCTCGAGACTAATATGCAAAAGTCAACAAAAGTCAACTTGACCCAAAATGACTTCTAAAATTTATACGTGTTTATTATATAACTTAGCTATAGTCATTTTATATATTTAAATATATTTATTAGATTTTATAATAATAAAAGTCATTTATTAATAAAAATTTATATTAACGTTTATATATGATAAAATATACTTTTATATATCTTAAGTAGTAAAATTTATAAAGTTCACTTAATATCGTAAAACTATAGTGGTAAGTATTATTAATGTAATTATATTACGCGTGGTGAAAAATATCTTTGTATCCCCTATTTATTTGATAAAATAATATTGATCATAATAATAATAAGTAAAAGTTGTATTATTTTGTAATAATAATAATTATTATTCTATAAAAAAAATAACAATATTTATATTTACTAAAAATGTTATTATGATAAAATGATAATAGTAACATAATAGTAATAATGATATTTTATAATAACAATGATATTTCTATTAAAATAATAACGACGATAGTAATAATAATCATTTTAACAATAATACTAAATTTCAGTTGACTTTAACTTCAAATCCGTTCATCGAAACCATTCGATATCTAAATGAAAAGTTTTTAATTTTTCGCTAGCTTTCCAATGACATGCATATCATATACCCTATCTCAGTAGCATATGTATCTAATTCAGGATTCAACAAACCTATCTAAGGACAATATCGAATGTACAAGCATGCATAATCCTATATACTCGAGCACTAGTCAGGGATACACTATTGATATATAAAAGTTAAGTTATGAGTGCTCACGTATCAATATTGAGATTCAATATTGCAGGAAAGTACGTAGACGCAACGGAGATGATAAACACTAGATTGACCTCACGAGCATACCCATGAACCATACCCATCACCTCCATAGCTATAACCCATAATTTCCTTAGCTTCGACTCATTCAAAAAAATATTTTGAAATCACTCGGACATCACTCCGTCGTAATATTTTATGTATACTAATAATATCTTGAAATAATATAGAGCAAATATATATATATATATATATATATATATATATGTAAATCGATTGAGAGAGTTTAGAGAAATATATTTTCAAGTTTCTATGGAATAATGAAACCTATTGAATTCTATTTATATTAGATTTTTGAATTATTAAAGTGAATTATTAAAGTATGAATTATTAAAGTGAATTATTAAAGTGAATTATTAAAGTATGAATTATTAAAGTGAATTATTAAAGTATGAATTATTAAAGTGAATTATTAAAGTATGAATTATTAAAGTGAATTATTAAAGTATGAATTATTAAAGTTAAAGTAAAGTAAAAGTAAAGTAAAGGTAAAGTTAAAGTATAGTAAAAATATAAAAACTATGTATGTATAATACATGTATAAATATATATAATATTAATTTAAATCATTATATATATATTTAATGAAATAAAATATAAATATCGTTATATTTATTATACTGGTTAAGTAATGAGTTGTCAAAAGTGATTCTAGATATTTATAAAAGTTATATACGTTTTAATAATAAAGTTCTTTTTAAACTGAAAACGTTTTTGTACGTTTGAAAATAGATTAATAGAATATTATGGAAACCAATTCTCCAATAGCTTTTGTCTAACTTTCGTAAATGACACTTTTTATTTTTATTTATAAATAGCTTTACAAATTATTTTGAATATCGTTAAGAAGAATAGATTTCTCAAATCATAGTGGACCTCTCAACAGAGACTTGTAATCATAATTCAATGTTTCTGATAATTCAATCATTTAATATATATATATATATATATATATATATATATATATATATATATATATATATATATATATATATTTAATTTCGTCGATAATCATATTGAAACAAATACATTCATATAAAGCATTATACTTTTAAATACTTTGTTGACATTTTCAATTTATAACATATACACATATACATACATATTCATATATGTTCATTTAATGGTTCGTGAATCATTGGAATTTGGTCGAGGTTTAAATGAATGTATAAACATAGTTTAAAATCCTTGAGATTTAACTTAACAAACATTGCTTATCGTGTCAGAATAATATAAAGATAAAGTTTAAATTTAGTCGGAAATTTCCGGGTCGTCACAGTACCTACCCGTTAAAGAAATTTCGTCCCCGAAATTTGATAGAGGTCGTTATGGCTAACAATGAGAATATTATTATGACGATTATGAAGTTTTATCATGTCTAAGAAGTATGGATAAAATAATTCGATTACTCAAAGCGTATGAGGGAAGTTATCGTAAATGAAGGAAATAAGATTATAGTGATTCGTCATATCTTTTGACGTCATCACAATTGATCTCCGAATTTAAAGAAAATCTTTGTAATCTATGTTGGATTTGATGCTTCGGTGATTAAGGAGATTATGATTCTCTTCGAATTAATACGATAATCCATCTTGATTTCTCTGTCGGGTATTTCACTATAAATCCACCTCCTTCGTTTCCTTACAACTCACACCTTCTATTCTTTCTCCCTCAACTCATATTTTAAAGTATTTGTCAATATGCTTCATCCAGTACTGATTCTTGATATACTCCTCACTTTCATATCTGTCGTTCTTCTTTTTCATCTGCCTCCGGAAGAATCTATTTACTTCTACTATACTCTCAATTTTATAGTGTTTTTAGTTCTTCCGTGTCTTTATATTGCTATATGCATCGATATATACGGTTTATAATTTTTGGGTGGTTGTTGGGTTTTATATCTTCCCTTATATTTCAAAGCCCCTGCTTTTGTCTTCTATAATCATTGACATCCACAGTTAATGCTCCCTTCTATTTGCTGCGATTTATACTCCAATTTCTATTTTGGAGTTTTGTCCTTTCGTTTCTTCTTCTTGCGATTAAGCAACGTTTGTAATGGTCCAGTATTCGCAGATATGAATTTCAGAATGAACATAGTTAATGTTCTAAGAAGGAAATGGTAATGGCACGATCTTGATTTGTTAATTTACCAGAATACCCTGAAAAGACCGAATCATCAAGAAAATATATTCTTGATATTTTTAGAGATTAAATAGAATACAAGAGTCGTGTAACATGGAACATGATGACGGCATGGTCTGTGAATCGTCATGTCCCATTAGAAACTCAGCATGACTTACTGTAATATAATCACATTGATCAAGTGTCATTATATTATACTAACTCATGCTTCAGTTCCCAACACTACTTCAAAACATTCATAATTTAAACTCGAAAGTTTATAGAATATAGAAACTAATAGTTTCTTATATGATGTAACACTGATAGCGCAAAGAGATAAATGACTTCAGATAAGATTAGTTGTGAAAATATCTTCAGAAATATCGCGGATATTTATAATGAAAGATATGATAATATCTTAGAATTTCTAATATTGATGGATGATGATGAAGATTTGTCTGTAAAGGTTTAGATGAAACGACCCGTCCTTATCCACCTGGACGAAGTCATCAACATTTGGTCCCATTGCGATGATCGACTCCAAGTAATGTCCTTAAATTGAGCAAATGCACAGCGGAAGACTTAATTCATACCTGAGAATAAACATGCTTCAAAGTGTCAACCAAAAGGTTGGTGAGTTCATAGGTTTATCATAACAATCGTTTCATTATATTAATAGACCACAAGATTTCCGTTATAAATATATGTACACTCGCAAGTGTATAAAAGTATTCTATAAGTTGTAGGCACCCAGTAACAAGCCTTAACGTTCATGTTTTACCCTCTGAAGTACACCAGATCAGGTGTGTTTAAAATAACCTCGAAGTACTAAAGCATCCCATAGTCAGGATGGGGTTTGTCAGGCCCAATAGATCTATCTTTAGGATTCGCGCCTACCGTACATAGACAAGTAGTTTAATGTTACCAAGCTAAGGGTATATTTCTGGTTTAAACCCACATAGAATTAGTTTTAGTACTTGTACCTATTTCGTAAAATATTTATAAAACAGCGCATGTATTCTCAGCCCAAAAATATATATTGCAAAAGCAATTAAAAAGGGAGCAAATGAAACTCACTATACTGTATTTCGTAGTGATTTACGCATATGACGGCACTGAACAAGTGCAGGGTTGGCCTCAGATTCACGAACCTCTTTAAAAGCCTTCCAAAAAGAAAAATGGCAGAGACTAGGCTCGAACCCAAGACTTATTGGTTACACCCAACACACCCAAACCATTTCTCCATCTGGTCATTTAATTTGCACCAATAATTCTTTTATTCTATACTATCGACATACTACTCTTTATCATTAGCATCATAATATATTATGATCACTATTATGATCATCGAACCCATCATTCTTTTATCATCATTAACATAAACACGTTTCATAATCATCATCTCTTAATTAACCATCATCATCATTATGATTACCGAATTCATTATCATTAAAATATAATCATGAATATAATTACATCATCCTCGATGCAACTTCCTCTCATATCATCACGTTCATCACAGCAATAAAGTAATGGGTCTCGGCCTGGTTGATCAAACTGCATACGGCCCAGCAAAGTGTCCATGGCCCATCAGCAACATAAATAATCCCCGGCAAAGTTTAAACAAATCACTTATACGCATGCAATATTAAAAGTTGGCAAGTGGGTTGTAGGAGTAATAGTTGTCGGCCATTCTATATAAAGGGTGCCTAGACCCACCAATTATCATTTATAAAATTCCAACTTTATTCGAACGTATCTTGAATTGGGACATTAACATCTTGCTGTGACCCCATTTAACATTCTCATCAATTTAATATGTCGAACTTAGTGGAGGAATAGAAAAAAAAAATCGAACTGTGGTTTGCTTGGTCAAGTAAGAATGCAGGAATAGGGACAAGTTAAATAACAATTATCAATTGATTTGGTGGTGGGGCTGTTTCATGGACGAAAATCAAAAAAAAAGGGATACAAGTGGATCGTTTAAATAACCACCATATTCATGACATAAAAATTGGGATTTAAATAAAGCATACTTTTATCTCCTTCTCATTCATAATATCATATCATGTTCTTCTCTTTGCACCATTGTTATTTGTTTCAGTCGAGTAGTAAAGAAACGAGGCAAAGAAAGCAGTTTTGTTTGGGTGTCGAGCAGGAATAAAAGAAAACAGATAAATATATGATGGTGCAGTTGTAGGTTGAAGGTGGTTATATGGTGATGGTATTCGTGGATTTGATCAAATAAGAGTTTTAGAGAGAGAGAGAGAGAGGTGGATGTACATTTTTCTTGATGTTTGGCATGTTAATCGAAGCAGAAAGATAGTATACGAGTATGAGTAGCACGAAACAATAATCGAGAAGAAGCTATTAAATGGTGGTTTGTCAAACGAAAAAGAAAATAGGTTACCATGGAGCTTGATCGAATAATAAGGGTGGGTTCGGGTTGAAGATGGGTGTTCATGGAGATATGAGTGTTGAGTAAAATAGAATTTGAACACAGTAATGATAATAGTTGTTGAATGATTTTGTCAATGATCGAAGTGCTATATAATAAATGGGTGTCGACAGGTAGAATCAATCCAGGGAAGAAGGAAACAAAGAAATAAAAGTAGAAAGAGTTTGGAAACAGATTCGTACGATTTACTGATATTGATAGGTAACAAATTTTGTATTCATTTGTTTGATTCTTCTCCTCCTCCATTCAAATTTCAGTAATGGTTAACATTATGTATTGTAATCGAATATTTGAAGCTGTAAAGATGATACGACCCATTTGTTTTGTAGCTTAACAAACTTGACAAGAATCATTCGCTCAGTACCGAAATATATTAGAAAATTAAAAGGGGAAGTTGATAGCTAACAGAATTTGGATATGTTCTGTGATTGGATCCTTGATTGTACAAATTTTGTAAATCAGATATAGTATGATAGTTATGTGTAACAATATCGTACCATCTGTTAATTTCATTATATATTTTTATGTAATTAAATAAATATAAAAGTAAATTAATAATAATAATTACTTCTAATATAATAAATAATACGAAAATTAATAATACAAATTCTTAATATCAAGTATATTGATAATTGTTAATAATAGTGTTAATTATATTATTAATAATAATGATAGATAATATTATTAAGGATTTATAAATAAAAGGATAAGTTTAATAATAATTAATAAATATAACAAATCATACATATCAAATTTTCATATTTATATTTCGTATATTGGAAATAATAATATTACTAATACTGATATTAATATTAATAATAATACTAATTGTACTTATTCTAATATTATTAATGATAATAATAATATTAGAAAATAACAATACTATAACAATTTGTATATATATCAAATTTATATATATGTATATATATTTTATATAATAATATTAGTGATACACTATTAATATTAATATTATTAATAATAATAATAATAATAATGAAAGTAATGAATATAATATTAATATAACATCTATATTCAAACTCGTAATACAATTTATTAATTTTATCCTGTTTAGTAATTGATATATTGAATCTTTAATTGTTATTGATTACAATATTATTTATGTATAGAATTCATATATATATATATATATATATATATATATATATATATATATATATATATATATATATATATATATATATATATACACACATTTATTTAAAAATAATTGTTCGTGAATCGTCGGGAATAGTCGAAGGTTAACTGAATCCATATAAACAGTTCAAAAATTTTGAGACTCAACCTATCAGACTTTGCTTATCGTGTCAAGGATATTAAATCGTATCAAAAGTTTGATTTAAAATTGGTCGAAATTTTCCGGGTCGTCACAGTACCTACCCGTTAAAGAAATTTCGTCCCGAAATTGGAGTGGGATGGTCATGAATAACAAAAAGAATGTTTTCGTGACGAATATGAGTCAATAAATAGAGTTTTATCACCATAGGGTAATATGAATAAGACAATTCGATTACTCGAAGAGTACGAGTGAAGCTATCACAAAAGAGTGAAATGAGAAGGGTAAAGTTTCGTCATATCTTTGACGTAGACATGGTTGATTTCCGGAATTCAAGGAATTTAAAAGAAAATCTTCAAAATCTAAAATATTTGATTCTGCGGTGAATAAGGAAATTAAGATCTTCTTTGGTTAAATACGATAATCTGTTTTGATTGCTCTGTCGGATATTTCACTATAAATCTACTCCCTTCGTTTCCTTTTATTTTGGAGTTCCATCCTTTTGTTTTCTCTTCCTGACTTTAAGTCAAGCGAATAATGATCCAGAATCCGTAGATATAGAGTTTTGAATGACTATAATATTCTAAGCAGAAAGGAACGTATTAGCACGATTTGATTTGTCAAATTACTAGAATATCCGGAAAAGATAGAACTATCAAGTAATCATGTTCTTGATATGTTTAGAGGTTAAATAGAATGAAAGAGTTATGTAACATGGCACATGATGATGGTATGATCTCTGAACCTTCATCACGTTTCATTAGAAACTTAGCATGACTTACTGTAATATAATCACGTTGGCCGGGCGTCATTATATTATACTAACTCATGCTTCAATTCCCAACATTTCTCCATAAATCATTCATAACTTATACTCACATTTTACAGAAGTATAGAAACTAAAACAGTTTCATTTATGATGCAACATTGATAGCACGAGGAGATAGCTAATTTCGGACAAAGATATTTATGAAAATATCCTCAGAAATATTGAAGATATTTATGATGATATTTTAGAATTCCTAAGTTCGAAGGTTGATGAAGAAAAGTTTTCCGCATGATTTTAACATGACTTCGGAGCAAGATATTCTCTAAAGATTTCATCGGATCCAGAATTACCTGGATTCTTTGAATATAGGGTTTGGTCCCTGTATATATCCTTGTTCTCCTTCATGGTTAGCTCAATCCGTTTCTCAGTACCAAATTTTCTATTGAGCGTTCCCAACACTCCATTCTTTATCATCAAACTTTTGGCCATTTAGACCATCTACAATTTTTGCTGTTTCCTCTGCATTTAATGCTACTGTATCTGAATCATCGGTTATCAATCCGAGGTGGTTTCAAGAGAATTGTGTTTTTAGATAATTAAACACTGATGGTAATCGTCAAGATACGAATGATTGTTTAGGATGAAATCAAGTGGCAAACTTATATATCAAAGTTATAATAAGGCTAATCTGAATAAAAGTCGAAGTTGATTTGTTGGAGCTGTGACAAAATTGGCTAATTTTTGGAAAGGTATTGTAAAGTTATTTTCGGTAATACCACGCAAATGCATCTGGCACCGTTTTGAATTCAAAGTATGGCTTTGAAAGATGTAGGAATCTAAAAGTGATGTCTTCTGTTAAATCTTGACTTAGATTTTGATCGGTCAAAATCCGAATATGAAATTAAATTTGAATGAAAATGGTTATTCTTTGGTGAACGGATACGTATATCTGTGGTTTTAAATAGGATAGTACAAGATTGTTGAATCGGATTTGAAGAATGTACAGTGTAACTTATTAATGTGAAATCTAAATATTCCTTGGGTATTACGTACCCATTAAAATATTTTCACCATTAACAGTTTCTACAAAAGAACTTTTAATTATAGTCTTTATGAAAATATATATATACATATATATTTTCTTCAGATTTAATCATGGATTTAATGAGTTAATATGATATTAAACTCATATGATTTTCGGGTTGAGCTAGAATAAGTAATCTCTAAAACTATTAGGAACCACATATTCTTCGCAGAATATTTTGTTCAATGAAGTTATGGATCAATACTTCATCGTTCATTGTTGTTGGTACTCCTTGGTATCTATGGTGCGTATGATGTTGATGTTCGAGGTATAGATTGTGTTGTCGAGACGTGTGATGCGGATGTTGCTGTTGGCAGTGGTGATGGTACTGTTGGTGTTGGTGATGGTAGTACTGTTGCTGCCGGTGTTGATGTTGCTGAAGCTGGTAAGTTTTGCACCATATTCTCCAAATTAATTACTCAAGCGCGAAGCTCGTTGACTTTTTCCATTATTTCAGGATGATTTTCAATCAGAATGAGTGGATGAATAAGGTATTGAATTTTAAATAGAATATAATCGTGACGAGGTATCCTGGGAGTAAGGGTGGAAATGGTGTTTCGAATAGGTTCGCCGGTAATTGCTTCAGGTTCTTCGCCAAGAGGGAAATTTGGTTGGAGAAAAGGATCGCCTTCTTCTCGTCTCCATTGATTAAGTCGACTACGAACTCATCAGATGAATTGGGGATGGTTGATTGGTTGATTCATTCTGGTGACACTGCTTTCGGAGCTTAAGTGAAACTCCATATCGGAATCCGAGGGACTTGAACTAGTGGCGAGTTCCATCTTGTATGGTTTGATAAAGAGTTTTCGATATGAAATGATTTTCGAATATCGGATGATATTCTAATTACATAGAATACCTAATATAGTACAGAAGATCCCGCAGATTACGGAGGGAATTAAGGAAACATGTCAGACAAGGTCTAACGTGATGGAATATGAATTCATCTGTACATCTTCTTTACAATAATTGCAATAAGACATATCGAAACTGAAAATGATAAGTAGATATTTTTTGACAAGGAATGATATGCAAAGTTTCTAACATACATACCAGGTTCAAGTCCAGACTTATTAATATATCCAAACAACTACTAGGTCGAAGTCCAGACTCATTAATGCATCCTAACAACTATATGTTTAGACACATTAATGCAAGACCTGGTTCGCTACGACCACCGCTCTGATACCACCTGAAACGACCCGTCCTTATCCACCTGGACGAAGTCATCAACATTTGGTCCCATTGCGATGATCGACTCCAAGTAATGTCCTTAAATTGAGCAAATGCACAGCGGAAGACTTAATTCGTACCTGAGAATAAACATGCTTTAAAGTGTCAACCAAAAGGTTGGTGAGTTCATAGGTTTATCATAACAATCGTTTCATTATATTAATAGACCACAAGATTTCCGTTATAAATATATGTACACTCGCAAGTGTATAAAAGTATTCTATAAGTTGTAGGCACCCAGTAACAAGCCTTAACGTTCATGTTTTACCCTCTGAAGTACACCAGATCAGGTGTGTTTAAAATAACCTCGAAGTACTAAAGCATCCCATAGTCAGGATGGGGTTTGTTAGGCCCAATAGATCTATCTTTAGGATTCGCGCCTACCGTACATAGACAAGTAGTTTAATGTTACCAAGCTAAGGGTATATTTCTGGTTTAAACCCACATAGAATTAGTTTTAGTACTTGTACCTATTTCGTAAAATATTTATAAAACAGCGCATGTATTCTCAGCCCAAAAATATATATTGCAAAAGCAATTAAAAAGGGAGCAAATGAAACTCACTATACTGTATTTCGTAGTGATTTACGCATATGACGGCACTGAACAAGTGCAGGGTTGGCCTCAGATTCACGAACCTCTTTAAAAGCCTTCCAAAAAGAAAAATGGCAGAGACTAGGCTCGAACCCAAGACTTATTGGTTACACCCAACACACCCCAACCATTTCTCCATCTGGTCATTTAATTTGCACCAATAATTCTTTTATTCTATACTATCGACATACTACTCTTTATCATTAGCATCATAATATATTATGATCACGATTATGATCATCGAACCCATCATTCTTTTATCATCATTAACATAAACACGTTTCATAATCATCATCTCTTAATTAACCATCATCATCATCATTATGATTACCGAATTCATTATCATTAAAATATAATCACGAATATAATTACATCATCCTCGATGCAACTTCCTCTCATATCATCACGTTCATCACAGCAATAAAGTAATGGGTCTCGGCCTGGTTGATCAAACTGCATACGGCCCAGCAAAGTGTCCATGGCCCATCAGCAACATAAATAATCCCCGGCAAAGTTTAAACAAATCACTTATACGCATGCAATATTAAAAGTTGGCAAGTGGGTTGTAGGAGTAATAGTTGTCGGCCATTCTATATAAAGGGTGCCTAGACCCACCAATTATCATTTATAAAATTCCAACTTTATTCGAACGTATCTTGAATTGGGACATTAACATCTTGCTGTGACCCCATTTAACATTCTCATCAATTTAATATGTCGAACTTAGTGGAGGAATAGAAAAAAAAAATCTAACTGTGGTTTGCTTGGTCGAGTAAGAATGCAGGAATAGGGAAAAGTTAAATAACAATTATCAATTGATTTGGTGGTGGGGCTGTTTCATGGACGAAAATCAAAAAAAAAGGGATACAAGTGGATCGTTTAAATAACCACCATATTCATGACATAAAAATTGGGATTTAAATAAAGCATACTTTTATCTCCTTCTCATTCATAATATCATATCATGTTCTTCTCTTTGCACCATTGTTATTTGTTTCAGTCGAGTAGTAAAGAAACGAGGCAAAGAAAGCAGTTTTGTTTGGGTGTCGAGCAGGAATAAAAGAAAACAGATAAATATATGATGGTGCAGTTGTAGGTTGAAGGTGGATATATGGTGATGGTATTCGTGGATTTGATCAAATAAGAGTTTTAGAGAGAGAGAGAGAGAGAGAGAGAGAGAGAGGTGGATGTACATTTTTCTTGATGTTTGGCATGTTAATCGAAGCAGAAAGATAGTATACGAGTATGAGTAGCACGAAACAATAATCGAGAAGAAGCTATTAAATGGTGGTTTGTCAAACGAAAAAGAAAATAGGTTACCATGGAGCTTGATCGAATAATAAGGGTGGGTTCGGGTTGAAGATGGGTGTTCATGGAGATATGAGTGTTGAGTAAAATAGAATTTGAACACAGTAATGATAATAGTTGTTGAATGATTTTGTCAATGATCGAATTGCTATATAATAAATGGGTGTCGACAGGTAGAATCAATCCAGGGAAGAAGGAAACAAAGAAATAAAAGTAGAAAGAGTTTGGAAACAGATTCGTACGATTTACTGATAGTGATAGGTAACAAATTTTGTATTCATTTGTTTGATTCTTCTCCTCCTCCATTCAAATTTCAGTAATGGTTAACATTATGTATTGTAATCGAATATTTGAAGCTGTAAAGATGATACGACCCGTTTGTTTTGTAGCTTAACAAACTTGACAAGAATCATTCGCTAAGTACCGAAATATATTAGAAAATTAAAAGGGGAAGTTGATAGCTAACAGAATTTGGATATGTTCTGTGATTGGATCCTTGATTGTACAAATTTTGTAAATCAGATATAGTATGATAGTTATGTGTAACAATATCGTACCATCTGTTAATTTCATTATATATTTTTATGTAATTAAATAAATATAAAAGTAAATTAATAATAATAATTACTTCTAATATAATAAATAATACGAAAATTAATAATACAAATTCTTAATAACAAGTATATTGATAATTGTTAATAATAGTGTTAATTATATTATTAATAATAATGATAGATAATATTATTAAGGATTTATAAATAAAAGGATAAGTTTAATAATAATTAATAAATATAAAAAATCATACATATCAAATTTTCATATTTATATTTCGTATATTGGAAATAATAATATTACTAATACTGATATTAATATTAATAATAATACTAATTGTACTAATTCTAATATTATTAATGATAATAATAATATTAGAAAATAACAATACTATAACAATTTGTATATATATCAAATTTATATATATGTATATATATTTTATATAATAATATTAGTGATACACTATTAATATTAATATTATTAATAATAATAATAATAATGAAAGTAATGAATATAATATTAATATAACATCTATATTCAAACTCGTAATACAATTTATTAATTTTATCCTGTTTAGTAATTGATATATTGAATCTTTAATTGTTATTGATTACAATATTATTTATGTATAGAATTCATATATATATATATATATATATATATATATATATATACACACACATTTATTTAAAAATAATTGTTCGTGAATCGTCGGGAATAGTCGAAGGTTAACTGAATCCATATAAACAGTTCAAAAATTTTGAGACTCAACCTATCAGACTTTGCTTATCGTGTCAAGGATATTAAATCGTATCAAAAGTTTGATTTAAAATTGGTCGAAATTTTCCGGGTCGTCACATTAGAATAAAGAGTAAGGTATTCGTTAATGACTTTAGCAGGCACTGAATCATTTGGATTCTTTGAAGGCAGATTTAGTCTTTGTGATTTATCCACAGCCTCCTTCATAGTCTGTTCAATCCGTTTTTCAGTTCCAAACCTTCTCTTTTTCTCAGCTTTACCACCTTACTATTCTTTGTCATCAAACTTTTTACTGTTAAGATCGTTTAGAGTTTTTGATGCTTCGTCAGCATTTCAAGAACTAGTTTGCAGTTCAGAATATTTTTCAGAACTTCACATTCAAAGTATGTAAGTTCAGGAGATAGACGTTTTACGTACACATATAACTATTGGCGTAGACATGCTGCGAGATTTCAAAATACTGGTTACTGTTTTTCGATGATTCGTATGACAATTCTCGTTACAAGATGCGAATGAGTAAATGATGTGATTTCAATAAATATAATGATTTTTCGAAAAGTCAAAGATAATTAAAGTTGTTGGTAAGTTTATTACTAAGGTGGCGAGATATGAAAGGTCCCCAGTAACGATGATGAAAGGGCAACGTATCTATCGAGATTATAATAAGACTAGTCCGACTGAAAAGTCTAAGTTGACTTGCTGGAGCTGTGACAAAACTGTCTACTTTGAAAAGGAATTGAAAAGTCATTTTAGCTAATAAATGCCAAAGGGTCTGACACGGATACGCGTCGAACTATGACTTTGGCTTCGAGAGCTTTTTAGGTACATAAATGTGGGTAATATGTGGTTGGATCATCATCTCGATTGTTCATTGTTTGAAGTGTCTTCGAAAACTTCGGAGAGTTTGAACACAGTTTGTAATCGTTAATATACATATGATGTTCTAACACGGTTTTGAAGTCAAAGTATAGCTTTGAAAGATGTAGGAATCTAAGAGTGATGTCTTCTGTTAAATCATGACTTGGATTTTGATTTGTCAAAATCAGAATGCGTAATCAAATTTGGGTGAGAATGGTTGTTTTGATTTCTATACAAGAATGTATATTGTTGTGAGATTTTGGGAGTATAGTTGATGATTTGCTTAATTAGATTCGAAAAATGTAATATATTAATTGTGAATTTATATATCTCTCGGGTATTACCTACCCGTTAAAAAAAAAAATTTCACAATTAATATTTTGTATAACAGAATTTTATTACAGTCTTTATGAAAATATATATGTGCATATTTTCTTCAGATGTAATATAGATTTAATGAGTCAATATTAAATTAAACTCATTTGATTTACGGTTGAAACTAGAACTGAATAATCCCTAAAGACTTTAGAAATTACATAACTTTTACGGAGTATTTATTCAATAAAATTGAAATTATGAATTAATACTTCGTTATTTGTTGGTGTTTGTAACCCTTGCACCATATTCTCTAAAGCCACTACTCGAGCGCGAAGCTCGTTGACTTCTTCTATTACATCGGGGTGATTGTCGGTTCGGACGAGCGGATAAATAAAATCTAGAATTTGATGTAGTATATAATCGTGACGAGATACTCTGAAAATGAGAGAGAAAATGGTGTTTCGGACCGGTTCGCCGGTAAGTGCTTCAGGTTCATCGCCAAGAGGGCAATGTGGTGGATGGAAGGGATCACCTTCTTCTTGTCTCAAATGATTAAGGAGGCTACGAACCCATCCCCAATTCATCCAGAATAGATGATGACTAATTGGTTGATCCATTCCGGTCACACTGCTTTCGGAACTTGAGTGGGATTCCATTTCGGAATCCGAGGGACTTGAACTAATGACGAATTCCATTTCGTACGATTGAATAAAGAATTTTTGGATATGAAATGATTTTCCGGCTATCGGGTGGTATTCTAATTATATAGAGCAAAAGGTTTCGTAGATTACGGAGAAATTTACGAAATATGTCAGGAAAAGTTAACAGTAACAGATACGCTAAGATATGAATTAGCAGATACGCTAAGATATGAATTTTGTCTATACACTATTCATGCAATCAATGCAATAAGATGTGTCTAGACTAAGAATGATAAGCAGGTAATTTCCGACAAGAATGATGATAAAAACTTTTGAAATGCAGACACGGTCGAAGTCCAGACTCACTAATGCATCCTAACGACTATCAGTTAGACACACTAATGCAGACCTGGTTCGCTAAGACCACCGCTCTGATACCAACTGAAAGGACCCGTTCATATACATTATAAACGATTCACAATAGTTGATTACATCGCGAGGTATTTGACCTCTATATGATACATTTTACAAACATTGCATTCGTTTTTAAAAGACAAACTTTCTTTACAACAAAAACTGACGGTATGCACACCATTTCATAATACATCCAACTATAATTGACTTAATAATAATCTTGATGAACTCAATGACTTGAATGCAACGTCTTTCAAAATATGCCATGAATGACTCCAAGTAATATCCTTAAAATGAGTTAATGCACAGCGGAAGATTTCTTTAATACCTGAGAATAAACATGCTTTAAAGTGTCAACCAAAAGGTTGGTGAGTTCATAGGTTTATCATAATAATCATTTCAATATATTAATAGACCACAAGATTTCCGTTTATAAATATATGTACACTCGCAAGTGTATAAAAGTATTCTATAAGTTGTAGGCACCCGGTAACAAGCCTTAACGTTCATGTTTTACCCTCTGAAGTACACCAGATCAGGTGTGTTTAAAATAACCTCGAAGTACTAAAGCATCCCATAGTCAGGATGGGGTTTGTCAGGCCCAATAGATCTATCTTTAGGATTCGCGCCTACCGTACATAGACAAGTAGTTTAATGTTACCAAGCTAAGGGTATATTTCTGGTTTAAACCCACATAGAATTAGTTTTAGTACTTGTGCCTATTTCGTAAAACATTTATAAAACAGCGCATGTATTCTCAGCCCAAAAATATATATAAAAGGGAGCAAATGAAACTCACCATACTGTATTTCGTAGTAAAAATACATATAACGTCATTTAACAAGTGCAAGGTTGGCCTCGGATTCACGAACCTATATTAATTATATATATTTATATGTTGGTCAATATTTGTCTAACAATTTTTGGTCAAGTCATAGTGTACCACAATCCTAATGCTCGAGACTAATATGCAAAAGTCAACAAAAGTCAACTTGACCCAAAATGACTTCTAAAATTTATACGTGTTTATTATATAACTTAGCTATAGTCGTTTTATATATTTAAATATATTTATTAGATTTTATAATAATAAAAGTCATTTATTAATAAAAATTTATATTAACGTTTATATATGATAAAATATACTTTTATATATCTTAAGTAGTAAAATTTATAAAGTTCACTTAATATCGTAAAACTATAGTGGTAAGTATTATTAATGTAATTATATTACGTGTGGTGAAAAATATCTTTGTATCCCCTATTTATTTGATAAAATAATATTGATCATAATAATAATAAGTAAAAGTTGTATTATTTTGTAATAATAATAATTATTATTCTATAAAAAAAATAACAATATTTATATTTACTAAAAATGTTATTATGATAAAATGATAATAGTAACATAATAGTAATAATGATATTTTATAATAACAATGATATTTCTATTAAAATAATAACGACGATAGTAATAATAATCATTTTAACAATAATACTAAAATTCAGTTGACTTTAACTTCAAATCCGTTCATCGAAACCATTCGATATCTAAATGAAAAGTTCTTAATTTTTCGCTAGCTTTCTAATGACATGCATATCATATACCCTATCTCAGTAGCATATGTATCTAATTCAGGATTCAACAAACCTATCTAAGGACAATATCGAATGTACAAGCATGCATAATCCTATATACTCGAGCACTAGTCAGGGATACACTATTGATATATAAAAGTTAAGTTATGAGTGCTCACGTATCAATATTGAGATTCAATATTGCAGGAAAGTACGTAGACGCAACGGAGATGATAAACACTAGATTGACCTCACGAGCATACCCATGAACCATACCCATCACCTCCATAGCTATAACCCATAATTTCCTTAGCTTTGACTCATTCAAAAAATATTTTGAAATCACTCGGACATCACTCCGTCGTAATATTTTATGTATACTAATAATATCTTGAAATAATATAGAGCAAATATATATATATATATATATATATATATATATATATATATATATATATATATATATATATATATATATATATATATGTAAATCGATTGAGAGAGTTTAGAGAAATATATTTTCAAGTTTCTATGAAATAATGAAACCTATTGAATTCTATTTATATTAGATTTTTGAATTATTAAAGTGAATTATTAAAGTGAATTATTAAAGTATGAATTAATAAAGTGAATTATTAAAGTATGAATTATTAAAGTGAATTATTAAAGTATGAATTATTAAAGTGAATTATTAAAGTATGAATTATTAAAGTGAATTATTAAAGTATGAATTATTAAAGTAAATTATTAAAGTATGAATTATTAAAGTTAAAGTAAAGTAAAAGTAAAGTAAAGGTAAAGTTAAAGTATAGTAAAAATATAAAAACTATGTATGTATAATACATGTATAAATATATATAATATTAATTTAAATCGTTATATTTATATTTAATGAAATAAAATATAAATATCGTTATATTTATTATACTGGTTAAGTAATGAGTTGTCAAAAGTGATTCTAGATATTTATAAAAGTTATATACGTTTTAATAATAAAGTTCTTTTTAAACTGAAAACGTTTTTGTACGTTTGAAAATAGATTAATAGAATATTATGGAAACCAATTCTCCAATAGCTTTTGTCTAACTTTCGTAAATAACACTTTTTATTTTTATTTATAAATAGCTTTACAAATTATTCCGAATATCGTTAAGAAGAATAGATTTCTCAAATCATAGTGGACCTCTCAACAGAGACTTGTAATCATAATTCAATGTTTCTGATAATTCAATCATTTAATATATATATATATATATATATATATATATATATATATATATATATATATATATATATATATATATATATTTTAATTTCGTCGATAATCATATTGAAACAAATACATTCATATAAAGCATTATACTTTTAAATACTTTGTTGACATTTTCAATTTATAACATATACACATATACATACATATTCATATATGTTCATTTAATGGTTCGTGAATCATTGGAATTTGGTCGAGGTTTAAATGAATGTATAAACATAGTTTAAAATCCTTGAGATTTAACTTAACAAACATTGCTTATCGTGTCAGAATAATATAAAGATAAAGTTTAAATTTAGTCAGAAATTTCCGGGTCGTCACACTAAGGCTATGTAAGTTTTACTTGCAAAGTGGCATTTGCAAGATTAATGTATAAGTATACATTAATATCCAACACATGTACAAAGAAGGAGCAATTATTGGTTGGGACTTTGTGACCATCCTAAGAATGTCTAGATACATTTTAGATGTACATGTTTTCCTAAAACACTGATGTGTTATCCTTAATCAAGTCTTAGTTGTCATTAAGGTGTCATTAGGCGTGATTAACCAAGATTAGTGTTCTAGTGACCAAAACTCCTTTGGGTATGAAGGAGGCAACTATTTTAAGTACGTTTGAACAGGTTTCATGAATTATAGATGCCTCGAAGTAGTCAAACTAAAATCGATGGATTTTGGGAAAGAAACTTCTACGGTCTTTTGCTAGAGTAAGTGTGGATTAGTGAACTTGTATATTTATATCAAGATGTCTACCACCACCTTTAGTTTTGTGCATATGTTATCATCAAAACACTTATTGTTTTGGGTTAAGATTAGTATAGTCATTAAGCATAATTCCATGTTAACCCACACTCTCCCCCAACAGGATCGATGACTTCGTTGCAGAGAGATTTTTTGGGAGCTCTGGGTAATCGGATCTGAGTTATTGTTCTACGCTATCTTAGGGTGTAGGAGAAAAATTCGTAATAGTTTCGTTAACCGTCGGATCCTCTTGAAATTTTTACAGTAGGGGCTAGACACTAGTTCTAAAACATATTAGAATTAGGTAGCGATCGGACTATATAATTTGGATATATGATTTTTCGAAGTTGCTACTGTTCAAGAAAAAATTTTGTATGGTTTGATTGCGTAGCTGGGGGATTTCATTGTCGGTTCTTCTACAGTTGGATCGACCTGAAATTTTAACTGGAGATGATACACAAAAATTCATAAGTGTGGCAATTTGGTGATGATCGGACCGTTGAATTTTCAGATATCAGTTTTCAATTTTGAGTAGTTTCAGGATGAAATCTTTAGGTTTGATGATGCGTGTGCGAGACGATTTGCCTTGATACACTTGGGGTGATACGAGCTGAAATTTTCAAAGATGGTAGTTTGTTACGGGAGGTTAGTAGCGTGGTTTAACTAGAATTTGGGCGTTGTTGTAACCAACGGGACACATCGATTTGAAAGTTAACAATAGGAGTTATTGGGAAAGTGGGATACTTGCGGGGTTTGAAACGAGGTGACAAAATAATTGGTTGGATATTTAAAGATGCCTGGAATATGTGGGAAAACTTAAGCTTTATTGGATTGTTGAGGGTGTCAGAAACTCGGTGTAAGTTTGGTAACCGGCATAAGTTATCGAGCTAGTGGGAGTTAGACGACTAGTGGAGTTGTGAAGATGGTTATGCGAAGTTGTTCACCAATGTTCTCAATATTAGTGCAATGATTCTAGATAACATTGGATTTCGAATACTTGTTTTACTCTCCAATGACAAACTAATTTGCGACTGAACGATGGTACAAACCATGTTTCTTCTCGAGTAGCAGCAGTTTAATTTTTACTCGTAGAGTGGGAGCGTTGTTTGTGAAGTTCATAGCTGTGAGGAGATCATTGTACCAGCGTGAAAGCGGAAAGTTGTAATGGTGGTAGATTTCAAGGTGATGATTGTGTTCTCACTGGGTGCCTTGATGAATAGTCTATAAAGGCGTCTGTTGGATTTTCTGAATTTTGGTAAGGAAAATCATAGATAGACGAGTTAATCTGTATGGGTGACCATTGACATGTCATTGACAGGGTTGGATGTGTCTAGAGCGATAAATGAGGCATTGTAGCTTCCTGCTATATCTTGTAATTGAAGTTCGCATACTTCAATGGGCCTTCTAGTGTAGGATGCAACAACCCTGCTATTTCCGTTAAGCTTCGTTAACTGCCTGTTAAGTTATTTAACGGAACTTACTTGAATTTTGTGTATTTAATCTAATTAAATGCATACTTGAGTTCATGATGAACTACTATATTTAATGTATGATTATATTAGCCGGAAAACCTATTTCATGTTTGGAAATACTGAGTAAATGATATGGTTTTGAAAACTGCAACATAGGTCCCGTGAGACTGCGAAACGTTCGATATTTGATAAAATAATTATTTTTAATAATTATCAACTTTAAGAAAAACATATTTAATTTATTATATATTTAATGAATTAAACTTGGTGGAATGCGTTTTAACGATCGGTTAACGTTCTGGGAACTCGGTACGGTTAACAGCAACTAGGAACGAACCACACTTAGCGGACTAGCAAGCCAAAACATAATGTAATTCACTTTTAATAATTATATTATATAATTATTATGTTTTTAAGACACTTTAGACTTATTGGAATTTATATAGATTAAAAATGCGAGAAATTAACAATTATCGATTTAGTTTGCGTTTTCAGCTAACGACACTTAGTGGGTACACTTATGGAATTTGTCTAGCAGCATTTGAGAGACCAATAACCCTCTTTTTACAGCCCTTGGTCGAATTTACAAGGGGGAGGGGCTTCCTTGATTTATTTTGGGCCTATAGTTAACTAGTGGACTTTGTTTAGGGCCCAAAGTGTGTTTAATTAGCAAATAATAATCCCAGACTCCCATTCTTGCTCTAATTGTGTTCGACATCTGCTCCTCTCCTCCCTCTCCTCCCTCTATTGCTCGTTGATACACACACCCACAAGAACACCATCATCAACCAAAAATTAGCAAAAGTCTTGAACATAAACGTTGTTCTACACGTCGTTCTCTATCTAGTAATATTAATTGATTGATCTTTTGAGGTATAATTCTATGAACCTAATTGTTTTAGATCTGATTTTATGCAATTACATAGTGTACAAGAGTCTAGTG
Source organism: Rutidosis leptorrhynchoides (assembly GCF_046630445.1). NCBI lineage: Eukaryota > Viridiplantae > Streptophyta > Magnoliopsida > Asterales > Asteraceae > Rutidosis > Rutidosis leptorrhynchoides. Next base: position 27,492,862 of record NC_092334.1, read on the forward strand.
CTCAATTGATTGCGATTAGAGTCGTTGTTAGTCGTTATCTTGCGCGATTGATGTCGTTTGTATGAATCACGAATTTAATTACTATGAATCTGATTAAATGAGTTTATATACTAATCTAATGTATCTAGATGGATAGATCTCGAAAAAGTAATAAATTTGGACTTTGGATTTGCGTATTTTCGTTACCGTATGCGTAAGTTATGATCAATCGAAGTTTTCGTTAGGGTTTTGCATGCTATACGAATTTTCTGGAATATGTGCTTTATGAATTGGTCATTGAAATGATAACCATTAATTCCTTGTTAAAAATCACTCAAGATAGACTTTAGAATCATGTTAAAAGGTTTTATATTGCTCTCGGTATGACTAAATGAAAATTGGCGATTCGTATTGAGCTGAAACTGTTTTCGTATGCACGCTAAATGATCTCACATGAACTAGAAATTGTTTGAGACTTTGGTCTTCTATTATATTGTTATTTATATGTTCCTAAGTATATTTCATTCAGTGGCTAAGCCAGGATTCCAGATGGATGGTGTCATAAAATAATATTAAATTTATAAGATCCTACAAATTTAATTGACAAATGATGATTAAGTAATAACATTAAAAAATCAAGTTAACTTCTAAAACATATGTGCTCGACTATATTTCATTCATTGAAAATGATCCATAACGGCTCCATCTTTAACGCTATCAAGTGCTTCTCATTCTATGACATCAATAAGACAGTCGTTTAGAAATTCACCATTCATTCAATTACACAAATCTGGTCTTACAAGTTTTATTGTCGAAAAATACCTCTATACCGTTGCACTTGCAACAGGCAAAACCAAATCAAGCTTTGATAATTCATAGACATAAGTCGCATAACGACATAAAATTTGTTTTTTGGTGTCAAACATCAATCTAACAAGAGAGCCCTTTTAAGTTCTATAGTTTTTCATCTCGATTCACAACCTCACATTAGATGTCAAGTTCACGCTTTTAAGGATCCTTTGGCATTAAAGGAGTAGAGTTAGATTCGAAAAATTGTTTCGTTGTAGAATAGATTGTACAAATACAAAGTTAAATACTAGTACATGATATAAACTAGAAATTTGGAACAAGATTATGCTTTATACCTAAAACGTAAAAAATACAATGAAGATTACCTCAATCGAAATATAAGAATTTTAATGGTAGGTATTGTCTCAGTGTTGATGTAATGGAAAGTGATGTAATGGAAAAATCTCTAAGATTATTTGCATTTGTCATACCCTAAATATAAATTAGAAATAGCCAAATCATGTGACTTATTTTTGGCAAATGCATCAAATATTATGTATTCTGCATTATTTTAATGTATAAGTTCCAATACCAATTTTAAGCCGCCAAAATATCAGCTCATAAAATAAGGTTTTGTTGAATGAGTTTTATTGAAAATGGGATGGTGTCAATTCTTAACAAACTAGATTTTTTGACTATTAATTTCAATACTATAATCCCTAAAAACAAATTTCATTGGTCTCATATGACCCCATTAACTAACATATACCTCCACCACTGATTTCATTTGCATGCTAGTTTCTGAAAACTTGGTTTGCTATGTGTTATGTACCTCGCCAAATGACGTGTCTGATTGTTGTTCAAAAACATGAGGTCTAACTTTAATGAATTAACTGTACAAATTAGCTATATGAAAGTTTTTGGTTATCTTATCACTGAAATTTTGGAGTGTCTAGAGTCATCTCCAATTGGCCGTTCGTTAAAAGCTATTTTCTAAATTAAATGAGAATTTTTCTAAAACTGTTGCGCGAGCAGAAACTGATTTGGTAAACCTTAACTAGATCCTTTTTGAAACCCGACTTGTAGACATCATATGAGGCCCTGGCTAAGCTTTTTGGAAACGTTTATGAGTCTAGTTGTGATCTGGAGTTGGCCATATTACCATGATTTATGTGCTATGAATTATGTGTGTTGTTTGCAACTTGTGCATGAATTTTATGCTAAACGATAAACTGTGAACGCGTACTTGACAAACTGTGAGCTAAAACATGTTAGTTGACTTAGGATTGACATGTTGACCAAGATTGCATGACCTACTGAGATGGTTGACTTTAGTTGACCACTTTGACCGAGTTGACTTTTGGTTTGACTTTAGTTCACTTGCTTGGACTAGTTGACTTTTGCCTGCTTATTGAGTCAGTCTGAGCACTAGGACTATGCGTACACTATGGGTTGACATGGTGTGACCTACGTATTTACTTAAGGTAACCTGTTTGATTAGGTTGCGTTTTACGGTCGTGATCGTCCGACTACCGTACTGTGTTACTATGAAGTTTTACTGTGCTTTTGCAAAGGTGAGTCTACAGTCCCTTTTTCATCAATATTTTTGGGATGAGATACATGCTGCTTTTGAAACTATTTCTTAAACTGTTTTTACAGTTGTTTTACATATTAGGCATGAGTAACTATAATGAATATACATATGAGTTCAGATCAAAATCCCTTAGTTTGATTATATTAATTACTTTACGTAAGCTCGACTTATAGGGACAGTACCGTTAGGTTTGACAAACCTCGCACTACTACATTCTGGCTCTTTTAGACGTGTGGAAAAAGGATTTTAGACGTGTTTAACAACACGTCTACATGTGACAGCTCCAATTGAGTGTACTCATATAGTGCGGTTCAAGGAACCTCTCTAAAAACTAATATTTAGACGTGTTGTCAAATCGTTAGATTAGGCCTGTTCTGTTATGTCTTTTAGACGTGTTCCGTTATCTACGATTAGAAGTTTTCCGTTAGTTTCAATTAGACGTGTTCCGTTAGTTGCAATTAAAGGTTTTCCATTAGTTGCAATTAGACGTGTTTGAGTAAATGTTAACCATGGTTAAACTCAAATATTTTAAATAATACCTGCCAAATACAGCCAAATAATTTCTAGCGCCAAATAAATTAAAACTCAAATATTTCAAATAACACCCGCCAAATACAAAATGCGTCAATTATACCAAATTAAATTTACTACAAAACCAAACTATATATATAAATATATAAATCTTTAATGTATTTACAAAAAAAATCATAAATGTAATTTACAATGGATGAATTCTAAACTAAAAAATACTAATAAAACACTAAACTAATATAAGGTAAGTATAGTTGGTTCTTTGTCATCCCTCTGCCAGTCTTGCCTCCCTCCCTCTGCCAACAACATTATAAAATAATTTCACATGTTTAGTTATGTAATGCTTTGTACTTAGAAAGGATATTTAAGATACCTTGATCGAGAAATTGTTAACTACAGATCTTTTTTGTGTTAGGTTCTCCTACTGCAACTGTCAAATTCAGATGCTATACAATTGAATCACGTCTACATGGAAACATGTCAAATTCAGCTGCAATACAGAGCACGCTTAAAATAAATCAGTATAATTAGCATATTGCATTAAAGTACATTTAAAAAAAAATTGGACAACCAACTCTTAAGAACCTCATTATGAGTGGACAAACTTAATAAATAATTCGTTAACAATCAATGTGATCTCTACAGGACACCATGAATCACAAAATAATATAGCAAAACAGTATAAGTGAGAATCACGGGTAACTCCTCTATATATATATATATATATATATATATATATATATATATATATATATATATATATATATATATATATATATATATATATATGTGATGACCCAGAAATTTCAACTAAATTTAAACTTAATCTTTGTATGATTAACATTTCCGACACGATAAGCAAAGTCTGTAAAACTGAATCTCAAAATTTTTGAATTACTTTTATATATTTAAATACCCTTCGGTTGTTTTCGACGATTCGCGAACAATTATATGTAAATAGATACATATATACTATAACATGAAAATGTAACAATGTATTAATTGTTTGATACCGTACATTAAACTTATTGGTTTAAATATCTATTTGAATATATATGATAAGTTGAAATATTTATTATTAAAATTTATTTATAAATAACTTCCAATGTGTATTTAAAAACTGATTTATATATATTAAAAAGATATATACATATATATAATTTCAAGTTATTTAGTAAACGATAGTAACATTTCAAATTACTACAGTACCCAAAATGCTACAGTGTTTTTGAAAATCACTATTTGCTACAGTGAAATTGACTTTGCTAAAGTGAATTGCTACAGTAAAAATTGACTTTGCTACAGTGAATTGCTACAGTAAAAATTGACTTTGCTACAGTAACTTTGCTACAGTAACTTTGCTACAGTGGTATATTTTATGGATGATTTAAGACTATATTTTGACAAAGGTACGATTCACGAAACGTAAAGTACAAGTTTTCTCAGCGTACGAAAGGGCGTTCGAAAAACCGGAACCGGGACATAAGTCGAGTGACAACGTACGACTTATCGGAACAAAAATTACAAGTCAACTATGCACGTGAATTTAATATAATATATAATTAATTAATTTAAATTATAAATATTATATTTATATTTATTTTATATTATGTCGACAAGCTAGGAGCCAAAACAATGTGAGCTGTCCCTGGTCCTCATGCGAGTCGCATGGCCAGAAGGCCATTTCCATGCGAGTCACATGACTCCAGATTTCAGGCCAAGTGCTATAAATTCTCGAGTTTTGGCCAGATAAATCACACACACATATATATTATTTTTACTCCGTATTTATTTATTTTATTATTATTATTATTATTATTATTAATAATAAGATTATTATTAATCTTATTATTTTTATTATTAGTGTTATTATTTTTGCGATACAAAAATGATAATGTACATAAAATATTACGACGGAGTGCTGTCCAAGTAATTTTTCAAAACGAGTTTCCGAGAAAGCTAGAGCTAAAGAAAATATGGGTTATTGCCAAGGAGGTTATGGGTAATATTCGGGGGTATTTTTGTGAATCAAACCTCGTGCTTATTATCTCCAATGCGTCTACGTGCTTTCCTACAATATTGTATATCAATATTTAACTGTGAGTTTCATGAGATACCTTTTACTCTCTACGTTTTTGGGCTGAGAATACATGCAAATGTTTTATTAACCGATATACAATATTTATATGTGTGAGTTTCATTTGCTCCCTTTTTAATTGCTTTTGCAATCTATATTTTTGGGCTGAGAATATATGCACTTTATTTTAAACGCAATGGATACAAGTACATACTAAATTCTACACCGAGTTTGAACCGAAAATCCCTTAGCTTTGGTAACTAGTAACTGCCGGTTATAAGAACTGGTGGGCGCGAGTAGTAGTATATGGATCCATAGGGCTTGATATCCCCGTCCGAGCTAGAGCGCTAGCCTTTTAACGGACGTATGCTATTTGAGAAGCGTACACGTTGGTTTGCGTGTATTATTAAGATGATTATACAAAGGGTACAAATAATATAAGCATTAAAGTTTAGTTACCAGGGTGCTCAATTTTGTAGAACCGATTGATAAACGTTTCGGATGAAACAACTGAAATCTTGTGATCCACCTTTTATGTAAAACCTATTGATAACGTTTTAAATAAAACAACTGAACTTTAGTAATCCACATTGATATACGGATTATGTGTAATATTAAAACTATGAACTCACCAACCTTTGTGTTGACACTTGAAGCATGTTTATTCTCAGGTTTCTAGAAGTCTTCCGCTGTTTGCTCATACGTGATACAAGTTATGTGCTTGGAGTCATACATGCTATATACAAGAAACTTGCATTCATCAAACCATTACCATGTATCTTATTTTGACTGTATTGTCAACAGATGTATTATTATAAACCATTTAAATGGTGATTGTCTATACGTAGGAATCATCAGATGTAAAAAAAACTGGAATTTATATATTCATTTATGAAATACCTTTTCAAACGAATGCAATGTTACAAAACGTATCACATAGAGGTCAAATACCTCGCAATGAAATCAATGAATGACGTGTTCGTCCATATGGATTTGGAGCGATCGTCACAATATATATATATATATATATATATATATATATATATATATATATATATATATATATATATATATATATATATATATATATATATATATATATATATATATACCTTTATTGTGTATTCGTGTAACGACCCTGGATTTTCCAATGTTTATTTATTAATAATTATTATTATTAATACGTGTGATTAAACGAATGTATGTTATTACATTTACATGTTGCCATGATTGCCCGAACTTGACTTTAATTGCCCGAAACGTCTTTGTGACACCCGGAACTTTCACGAATAATATTTTTAGATATTATTTACATTCATGATTAGTTTTATTAATCATTTTAATTAACTATGGTGATTAGTTAGTTACATGGGCTTTAAATGGATTAATTTGTTAATTAATGGAACTTGGACTTGTTTTATGTTAATGGACTCATGGATTTGGGCTTATAAGCTCACCCTACACCTTATTGGACTAACTAGTCCATTACTACTACTTGTAAGTATCATTTGAACATGAACTAGTTAGTTTAATGCTTAGGAATCTTGTTACTTCTCCTCCCCATGCACATACCACCTTGTAACCAACTTTAATGAGCTTTACATGCTAGAAACCATTGAATTAATCCCCTCCCCCTCTTTGTTTTCTGCTGGCCGTAGCTTTTTGGTATGGAGGGAGTCAAATTTCTTTTTTTTTTTTACTTACTACTTGTTCACTTGTATCCTTCATTCAAACACATACACAAATACTTGTAATTTCTCTCAAACATTCTCTCTTTTCTCTCTAGTTGTTGTAAGTAACTTGGACTCTTTTTCTCTTCTTCATTTCTTGTAAAAACCGAAACCAAACATCACTTAATCATCATCATCTTTTGTTACTTGTAGTTTGATTACTTGTTGTTGTTAGTTTGTTACATATAATTGTTAGTTGTTCTTTACTAGTTACAAGATCAAACTTACTAGTTTGATTCTTCATAATATCTTGTATTTATCAAGAACACAAGAACATAAACTTACTAGTTTATGATTCTACTTTTATTGTTTCAAAGATTGTAAGTTCATGTGTTGAAATCATACTTGTAGTTCTTGAAGTAAACTTAAAGTTTACTTTACTTAAAGATCAAACTTTGGTTGAATCTTTAAAAGTATGAACAATCATGAATCTTTTACATATTTACTTAGTTTACTTCTTCTTGCACTTTACTTTCATGTAATTAGTTTAAATGGTCAAGTACTACAAGTTAGTCTTGATCTTATTAATCTTGAACTAAAAGTTAACCTTGAAAGTTCAAGAACACACAAATAAGTTTTCTTTAAATATAACTTTGTATACTTATGCTTGATCTAGACTTTTGAGTCTTGGATCTTCAAGATCTAACTAAGAACTATGTTCTAAATCTTAAGATCTTGATTAGTTAGTTTACTTTCAAGTTTGTAACTTGTTATTAGCTTTAAAGTTCATGTATGTGTTAGATCTAAGACTTTGATGTAACTTTGGTTCATCAAAACACTTGCAACACTTAAGTGAGTTGTGCTTCATGTCTTAAACTTGCACTTGGGTTATGATGGTCAAATATTGGTCAAGATGATACAAACACATCAACGAATTGTACACTTGAAGCTATATGCATCAAGGATGAGAACCGTGATAAGCATCGAGCACCGGAACCCATTATTTTCTGTTTACTGTCTTCTACCTACTGTTTTGGTGATTATGTAACAGACAAGTAGACCTGGGCTGTTGTGGTTATGATTTTAAAATATCTCTTTTCTAGTAGATAACTTTTCATATAGGACTCGTCTTCATCCGAGTTACGGTTTAGGATTTATGGCCCTCCGATCGTCACTAGGTCCTTTTAACGTTGTGCAGAAATTTCAGACCTACTCGCACTTAAACCGTCACCACGGTTAAACGAAGATGAGTTTGCTTCTGTAAATTTTATCACACTTAAAGGACTCATATACGGATCCATGGCCACTGGTCTCACCTTAATTCAGTAAGGGTAGAGGCCGTGGTGACTGACTGAAATCAGCCTTTGTTTTAAACTACTTTCATAAACGAAACTTACTTTACGCCTTATGTTTGATGATGAATGATGATGACCCTTAAGACCTTATTTACATACTTTTAAACCTATTAAGATGATTTACTGACTTAGTACTATTTGAATTAGGTTGAGGACCTTCGGACCGATTACTTGCACACCTTTTCCGAACCGACTTTACGACTACATTATCATTGTGAGTTATAGCATCCCTTTTTACTTTAACTATTTTGGGACTGAGAATACATGCGCTTTTTACGTTTTACATACTAGGCACGAGTACTTAAACTTATATATGTGTGGGTTATACAACGGCATAAACATTCCCTTTAGCTCGGTAACGTTTAATCATTGGTTTTTGAACCATGAACGCGAATCTTAGATATGGATCCATAGGGTTTGACATCCCCACTCGGGCTAGTCGCGCTAGCATTTAACGAGTGTTTAATACTTTGTAGACATACGCACTTGCCAAGTGTACTTTCAGGGGGTATAAACGTTAAGTTAGTTACCAAGTGCCCACGGTTAACATATACTTTATCATACTGTTTTGAAACGCTCTTTGTAGCACTGAAATCTCGTGGCCTACCTTACATACTGTTATACTTAAACTATAGCTCACCAACCTTTGTGTTGACATTTTTAAGCATGTTTTTCTCAGGTGCTTGAGGTTAGCTTCCGCTGTGTACTAGTCGTGATGTAGACACCCGCTGCTTAGAGTTGCTATCGCATGAACTACTTTATTTTGCATTCAAACATTCGTACTTTTGAACTATGACTTGTAACGATCGTTGTGGTCACATACACTTATTATTTGCTTCTACTTAGTGAAGCATGCTTTTGGATTGTAAAACATTTGATGCCAGTTATGACGTCACTTTATTATTGAATGCAAACTCTTTTTGAAAACGCATATAGTACATAACCTTGTAATGATCCTGTTGTTGATGATTCGTACACGATGGTTTTGTATGGGGCATCACATTTGGTATCAGAGCATTGGTTGTAGGGAATTAGGTTGCATTAGTGAGTCTAAGACCGACCCGAGTAGGATTCACTAATAGGACTAATCTACAACTTGCTAGTTTACTTGTTTCCGCTGAACTTACTGCATGCTGCTGCTTACTGTTACTGCTATATGCCATATGTTACTACATGATTTCACTAATGTATGATATTACTTGCTTCCGATTGCATGCTACTTCTATACGATTCGTTATTATTGCCATGCTACTTATTGTTATACATGATTTAAACTGTTGGCCTAATACGTGCTTGCTTTATGACTTACTGACATGGAAAATTTATTTTTCCTTGTTCAGATGTCGGATGTACCACCTGCTAGCGTTTTGGGCAGTTTAGACTCTTCAGCTACTCCACCTACCACCGTTGCCGATCCACCGATCCCGATACGCAGAGTAACCCCGGTGCTTCATCTTCTGGGACTAGCAGCCAGCCGCCTGCACCAGTGGCTACTTCTGATGGACACATGAGCCCTACGGAGATTCCAGCTCCGTCAGCTCCTGTGTAGTGACCCGAACTTTTCCATGTTTATATATATTAATTGAGATTGATATTTACATGATTAAATGTTTCCAACATGATTAGCAATCAAACTTGTTAAGACTTGATTAATTGAAATATGTTTCATATAGACAATTGACCACCCAAGTTGACCGGTGATTCACGAATGTTAAAACTTGTAAAAACTATATGATGACATATATATGGATATATATATAGTTAACATGATACTATGATAAGTAAACATATCATTAATTATATTAACAATGAACTACATATGTAAAAACAAGACTACTAACTTAATGATTTTTAAACGAGACATATATGTAACGATTATCGTTGTAAAGACATTTAATGTATATATATCATATTAATAGATATTCATACATGATAATATCATGATAATATAATAATTTAAAATCTCATTGGATATTATAAACATTGGGTTAACAACATTTAACAAGATCGTTAACCTAAAGGTTTCAAAACAACACTTACATGTAACGACTAACGATGACTTAACGACTCAGTTAAAATGTATATACATGTAGTGTTTTAATATGTATTTATACACTTTTGAAAGACTTCAATACACTTATCAAAATACTTCTACTTAACAAAAATGCTTACAATTACATCCTCGTTCAGTTTCATCATCAATTCTACTCGTATGCACCCGTATTCGTACTCGTACAATACACAGCTTTTAGATGTATGTACTATTGGTATATACACTCCAATGATCAGCTCTTAGCAGCCCATGTGAGTCACCTAACACATGTGGGAACCATCATTTGGCAACTAGCATGAAATATCTCATAAAATTACAAAAATATGAGTAATCATTCATGACTTATTTACATGAAAATAAAATTTCATATCCTTTATATCTAATCCATACACCAACGACCAAAAACACCTACAAACACTTTCATTCTTCAATTTTCTTCATCTAATTGATCTCTCTCAAGTTCTATCTTCAAGTTCTAAGTGTTCTTCATAAATTCTACAAGTTCTAGTTACATAAAATCAAGAATACTTTCAAGTTTGCTAGCTCACTTCCAATCTTGTAAGGTGATCATCCAACCTCAAGAAATCTTTGTTTCTTACAGTAGGTTATCATTCTAATACAAGGTAATAATCATATTCAAACTTTGGTTCAATTTCTATAACTATAACAATCTTATTTCAAGTGATGATCTTACTTGAACTTGTTTTCGTGTCATGATTCTGCTTCAAGAACTTCGAGCCATCCAAGGATCCGTTGAAGCTAGATCCATTTTTCTCTTTTCCAGTAGGTTTATCCAAGGAACTTAAGGTAGTAATAATGTTCATAACATCATTCGATTCATACATATAAAGCTATCTTATTCGAAGGTTTAAACTTGTAATCACTAGAACAAAGTTTAGTTAATTCTAAACTTGTTCGCAAAAAAAAGTTAATCCTTCTAACTTGACTTTTAAAATCAACTAAACACATGTTATATATCTATATGATATGCTAACTTAATGATTTAAAACCTGGAAACACGAAAAACACCGTAAAACCGGATTTACGCCGTCGTAGTAACACCGCGGGCTGTTTTGGTTTAGTTAATTAAAAACTATGATAAACTTTGATTTAAAAGTTGTTATTCTGAGAAAATGATTTTTATTATGAACATGAAACTATATCCAAAAATTATGGTTAAACTCAAAGTGGAAGTATGTTTTCTAAAATGGTCATCTAGACGTCGTTCTTTCGACTGAAATGACTACCTTTACAAAAACGACTTGTAACTTATTTTTCCGACTATAAACCTATACTTTTTCTATTTAGATTCATAAAATAGAGTTCAATATGAAACCATAGCAATTTGATTCACTCAAAACGGATTTAAAATGAAGAAGTTATGGGTAAAACAAGATTGGATAATTTTTCTCATTTTAGCTACGTGAAAATTGGTAACAAATCTATTCCAACCATAACTTAATCAACTTGTATTGTATATTATGTAATCTTGAGATACCATAGACACGTATACAATGTTTCGACCTATCATGTCGATACATCTATATATATTTCGGAACAACCATAGACACTCTATATGTGAATGTTGGAGTTAGCTATACAGGGTTGAGGTTGATTCCAAAATATATATAGTTTGAGTTGTGATCAATACTGAGATACATATACACTGGGTCATGGATTGATTCAAGATAATATTTATCGATTTATTTCTGTACATCTAACTGTGGACAGCTAGTTGTAGGTTACTAACGAGGACAGCTGACTTAATAAACTTAAAACATCAAAATATATTAAAAGTGTTGTAAATATATTTTGAACATACTTTGATATATATGTATATATTGTTATAGGTTCGTGAATCAACCAGTGGCCAAGTCTTACTTCCCGACGAAGTAAAAATCTGTGAAAGTGAGTTATAGTCCCACTTTTAAAATCTAATATTTTTGGGATGAGAATACATGCAGGTTTTATAAATGATTTACAAAATAGACACAAGTACGTGAAACTACATTCTATGGTTGAATTATCGAAATCGAATATGCCCCTTTTTATTAAGTCTGGTAATCTAAGAATTAGGGAACAGACACCCTAATTGACACGAATCCTAAAGATAGATCTATTGGGCTTAACAAACCCCATCCAAAGTACCGGATGCTTTAGTACTTCGAAATTTATATCATATCCGAAGGGTGTCCCGGAATGATGGGGATATTCTTATATATGCATCTTGTTAATGTCAGTTACCAGGTGTTCACCATATGAATGATTTTTATCTCTATGTATGGGATGTGTATTGAAATATGAAATCTTGTGGTCTATTATTATGATTTGATATATATAGGTTAAACCTATAACTCACCAACATTTTTGTTGACGTTTTAAGCATGTTTATTCTCAGGTGATTATTAAGAGCTTCCGCTGTCGCATACTTAAATAAGGACGAGATTTGGAGTCCATGCTTGTATGATATTGTGTAAAAACTGCATTCAAGAAACTTATTTTGTTGTAACATATTTGTATTGTAAACCATTATGTAATGGTCGTGTGTAAACAGGATATTTTAGATTATCATTATTTGATAATCTACGTAAAGCTTTTTAAACCTTTATTGATGAAATAAAGGTTATGGTTTGTTTTAAAATGAATGCAGTCTTTGAAAAACGTCTCATATAGAGGTCAAAACCTCGCAACGAAATCAATTAATATGGAACGTTTTTAATCAATAAGAACGGGACATTTCAGTTGGTATCCGAGCGTTGGTCTTAGAGAACCAGAATTTTGCATTAGTTTGTCTTATCGAGTTTGTTAGGATGCATTAGTGAGTCTGGACTTCGACCGTGTTTACTTGAAAAATGATTGCTTAGCAAATTTTGTTGGAAACTATATATTTTTAACATGTGAATATTATGTGATATATTAATCTCTTAACGCGTTTGATATTATGTGATAGATGTCTACCTCTAGAACAAGTCCCATTGACTCACCTAATAATAATGAAGAGTCAAATGTAAATTGGAATGATTCGTGGACTGATTCACAAGTTCCCGAAGAGGAACCGAAAGAAGAGTCGGAACCGGAAGAAGAATCGGAACCGGATGAAGAAATAGAACTGGTGGGGGAAATAATAAAACGGTTAAGTAAAAGAAAATCCTCAACCAACCGACCAAGGTTAATTATGGTCAATGGTGTTTCCGCCAAGGAAGCAAAATATTGGGAGGATTACCAATTCTCCGATGAATCGGATTCCGACGAGAATTTCGATGATGTTATAGAAATTACCCCAACTGAATTTAAAAAGGCAAAAGAAAATAATAAGGGAAAGGGCATAAAAATAGAGAAATCTAATTCCAACTCCGATGAACTTTATATGTATCGTCAACCCCCGAAGTCCTTAAGTTGTAACAATGACCCGGGAACCTCTAAACCACCAGGTTTTTCTAAACCAATGTGGATAACGACGGCTCGTATTAGGGGAACATCATATATCCCTAGAAACTTGGCAAAACGAACCAAAACCGAAGAAGAAGAAACAAGCGAGTCGGAATAAGATAGTTGTATTCGTGTGGTGTAATATAAGTAATATAGTGTGCTTATGCTTTATGATATATGTAAATATTGCTTGTATTAATAAGTATTTTTTTTATGAATCTAACTCTTGTCTATTTTACAGTATAAAAACACAAAATGGATAGACAACCCAATATTTTAAGAGACCTACCCGGAGACATGATTGATGAAATCTTGTCTAGAGTCGGTCAGAATTCTTCGGCACAACTATTTAAGGCGAGATCAGTTTGTAAGACATTCGAAGAACGTTCCAAGAGTGCCTTGGTTTATAAAAGGCTTTCGTTCGAAAGATGAGGGATATCACATTGGGAAATCCATAAGTTACGATGTGTTTACTTTGACGCATATATTGCGAGGAACCCAAATGCTATTTTACGCAATGGGTTAAGAAATTATTTTGACTCAATATATCTGAATATTGGACTTCGTGATTTAGAAAAAGCGGCTAACATGCAACATAAAGAGGCATGTTATGCTTACGGATTAGTAATGTTCGCTTCTCACCAAAGTGAGAATAAGAACATCGGCCTACAACTATTAAATAAAACGTTCCCACAAGTGACGGAGTCGGTAATTGGGGTAAGAAATGAGGTTTTTAGATTGTTACGGGACTGTTGGACATTACGTAACCCTCGTCCCTTTGACAACGTTACAACACGCTGTCTTATCAATGGCCATAACGGTTATGTTCCACAAGACCAAGGATGGGAAGTAGTCCTAGTAAAACCAGAATGCATGACTTGTTTCTGGACGTATGAATTACGTGTCTTTATTGCCTTTGCTGAACGACTTGTGTACTAGCTAGAATTATCTTCACAACTATGTTGTATCAAAGTTATTGTGTGCTATATTTCATGCTTTATGTAAAATAAGCGGTATTGTAAGTTTGTAAAATATTGTATAAAAGTTTGAACGCGAAATATTATTATAATCAGTTTTTCATATATAATTGTAGTAGTTGAATTGTATATTAGCTACTAAGTATGAACTTAACGGGTAGGTACTACCCGAATTTAAACTTATAAAACGCTAATATGAAGAAAAAGCTTTTATAAATGAGTTCATATTATGCTACGAAATACTATCAACTACTCTTAATATTCTGTATGTTTAACTTGTTCCATTTGACTATTTTGAAGAAAATGGCACCGACTACTCGACACACCGTGAATATGAATGAAGAGGAATTCCGTACTTTTCTAGCTTCAAACATAGCCGCAGTACAGGCTGCGCTACATACCAACAATAACCTTGGATCTAGCAGTACAGGAAATCGTGTAGGATGCACCTACAAAGAATTCACTGCCTGCAAACCTTTCGAATTTGATGGAACCAAAGGACCGATCGGATTAAAACGGTGGACCGAGAAGGTCGAATCGGTGTTTGCCATAAGTAAGTGTACTGAAGAGGACAAAGTAATGTACGCTACGCATACCTTCACAGGTTCTGCGTTAACATGGTGGAATACCTATCTAGAGCAAGTAGGACAAGACGATGCGTACGCACTACCGTGGTCAGCATTCAAGCACTTGATGAACGAGAAGTACCGTCCCAGAACCGAGGTCAATAAGCTCAAGACAGAACTTAGAGGGTTACGAACCCAAGGATTTGATATTACCACGTACGAAAGACGATTCACAGAATTGTGCCTATTGTGTCCGGGAGCATTCGAAGATGAGGAAGAGAAGATCGACGCGTTTGTGAAAGGATTACCGGAAAGAATCCAAGAAGATATAAGTTCACACGAGCCCACCTCCATACAACAGGCATGTAGAATGGCTCACAAACTAGTGAACCAGATTGAAGAAAGGATTAAAGAACAGACTGCTGAAGAGGCCAATGTGAAGCAAGTTAAAAGAAAGTGGGAGGAAAACGGTGATAAGAATCACCGATACAACAACAACAGCAATTACAACAATAATCGCAACAATTATCCCAACAATCGCAACATCAATCGCAACTACAACAAACGGCCCAACAACAACAACAACAACAACAACAATAACTACGACAATCATCCCAATAACAATAATAACC
This sequence comes from Rutidosis leptorrhynchoides, assembly GCF_046630445.1. Taxonomy (NCBI): domain Eukaryota; kingdom Viridiplantae; phylum Streptophyta; class Magnoliopsida; order Asterales; family Asteraceae; genus Rutidosis; species Rutidosis leptorrhynchoides. The sequence continues at coordinate 27,508,514 of NC_092334.1, forward strand.
GCAACAATAACAACAATCAGAAGCAGCTATGCCAAAGGTGTGAAAACTATCACTCGGGGTTCTGCACCAAATTTTGCAACAAGTGTAAAAGAAATGGTCATATCGCGGTGAAGTGTGAGGTCTACGGACCAGGGGTTAATAGAACGAAAGGAACAAATGGTGTCGGAACGAGTAATGGCGGAGCAAGTAGTGTCAGAGCAAGTTATGCCAATGTAGTTTATTATAAATGTGGAAAACCGGGCCACATTATTAGAAATTGTCCGAACCAGGAGAACACGAATGGACAAGGCCGCGGAAGAGTTTTCAATATTAATGCGGCAGAGGCACAGGAAGACCCGGAGCTTGTTACGGGTATGTTTCTTATTGAAAATAAACCTGCTTACGTTTTATTTGATTCGGGTGCGGATAGAAGCTATATGAGTAGAGATTTTTGTGCTAAATTAAGTTGTCCATTGACGCCTTTGGATAGTAAATTTTTACTCGAATTAGCAAATGGTAAATTAATTTCAGCGGATAATATATGTCGAAATCGAGAAATTAAACTGGTTAGCGAAACATTTAAGATTGATTTGATACCAGTAGAGTTAGGCAGTTTTGATGTGATAATCGGTATGGACTGGTTGAAAGAAGTGAAAGCAGAGATTGTTTGTTACAAAAATGCAATTCGCATTATACGAGAAAAAGGAAAACCCTTAATGGTGTACGGAGAAAAGGGCAACACGAAGCTACATCTTATTAGTAATTTGAAGGCACAAAAACTAATAAGAAAAGGTTGCTATGCTGTTCTAGCACACGTCGAGAAAGTACAAACTGAAGAAAAGAGCATCAATGATGTTCCCATTGCAAAAGAATTTCCCGATGTATTTCTGAAAGAATTACCGGGATTACCCCCACATCGATCCGTTGAATTTCAAATAGATCTTGTACCAGGAGCTGCACCAATAGCTCGTGCTCCTTACAGACTCGCACCCAGCGAGATGAAAGAACTGCAAAGCCAATTACAAGAAATTTTAGAGCGTGGTTTCATTCGACCAAGCACATCACCGTGGGGAGCTCCTGTTTTGTTTGTCAAGAAGAAAGATGGTACATTCAGGTTGTGTATCGACTACCGAGAGTTGAACAAACTTACCATCAAGAACCGCTACCCACTACCGAGAATCGACGACTTATTTGATCAACTACAAGGCTCGTCTGTTTATTCAAAGATTGACTTACGTTCCGGGTATCATCAAATGTGGGTGAAAGAAGATGATATTCCAAAGACTGCTTTCAGAACACGTTACGGTCATTACGAGTTTATGGTCATGCCGTTTGGTTTAACTAATGCACCAGCTGTGTTCATGGACCTTATGAACCGAGTGTGTGGACCATACCTTGACAAGTTTGTCATTGTTTTCATTGATGACATACTTATTTACTCAAAGAATGACCAAGAACACGGTGAACATTTGAGAAAGGTGTTAGAAGTATTGAGGAAGGAAGAATTGTACGCTAAGTTTTCAAAGTGTGCATTTTGGTTGGAAGAAGTTCAATTCCTCGGTCACATAGTGAACAAAGAAGGTATTAAGGTGGATCCGGCAAAGATAGAAACTGTTGAAAAGTGGGAAACCCCGAAAACTCCGAAACACATACGCCAGTTTTTAGGACTAGCTGGTTACTACAGAAGGTTCATCCAAGACTTTTCCAGAATAGTAAAACCCTTGACTGCATTAACGCATAAAGGGAAGGAATTTGAATGGAATGATGAACAAGAGAAAGCGTTTCAATTATTGAAGAAAAAGCTAACTACGGCACCTATATTGTCATTGCCTGAAGGGAATGATGATTTTGTGATTTATTGTGACGCATCAAAGCAAGGTCTCGGTTGTGTATTAATGCAATGAACGAAGGTGATTGCTTATGCGTCTAGACAATTGAAGATTCACGAACAAAATTATACGAAGCATGATTTGGAATTAGGAGCGGTTGTTTTTGCATTAAAGACTTGGAGGCACTACTTATATGGGGTCAAAAGTATTATATATACCGACCACAAAAGTCTTCAACACATATTTAATCAGAAACAACTGAATATGAGGCAACGTAGGTGGATTGAATTATTGAATGATTACGACTTTGAGATTCGTTACCACCCGGGGAAGGCAAATGTGGTAGCCGATGCCTTGAGCAGGAAGGACAGAGAACCCATTCGAGTAAAATCTATGAATATAATGATTCATAATAACCTTACTACTCAAATAAAGGAGGCGCAACAAGGAGTTTTAAAAAAGGGAAATTTAAAGGATGAAATACCCAAAGGATCGGAGAAGCATCTTAATATTTGGGAAGACGGAACCCGGTATAGGGCTGAAAGGATTTGGGTACCAAAATTTGGAGATATGAGAGAAATGGTACTTAGAGAAGCTCATAAAACCAGATACTCAATACATCCTAGAACGGGGAAGATGTACAAGGATCTCAAGAAACATTTTTGGTGGCCGGGTATGAAAGCCGATGTTGCTAAATACGTAGGAGAATGTTTGACGTGTTCTAAGGTCAAAGCTGAGCATCAGAAACCATCAGGTCTACTTCAACAACCCGAAATCCCGGAATGGAAATGGGAAAACATTACCATGGATTTCATCTCTAAATTGCCAAGGACTGCAAGTGGTTTTGATACTATTTGGGTAATAGTTGATCGTCTCACCAAATCAGCACACTTCCTGCCAATAAGAGAAGATGATAAGATGGAGAAGTTAGCACGACTGTATTTGAAGGAAGTCGTCTCCAGACATGGAATACCAATCTCTATTATCTCTGATAGGGATGGCAGATTTATTTCAAGATTTTGGCAGACATTACAGCAAGCATTAGGAACTCGTCTAGACATGAGTACTGCCTATCATCCACAAACTGATGGGCAGAGCGAAAGGACGATACAAACGCTTGAAGACATGCTACGAGCATGTGTTATTGATTTCGGAAACAGTTGGGATCGACATCTACCGTTAGCGGAATTTTCCTACAACAACAGCTACCATTCAAGCAATGAGATGGCGCCGTTTGAAGCACTTTATGGTAGAAAGTGCAGGTCTCCGATTTGTTGGAGTGAAGTGGGGGATAGACAGATTACGAGTCCAGAGATTATACAAGAAACTACCGAGAAGATCATCCAAATTCAACAACGGTTGAAAACCGCCCAAAGTCGACAAAAGAGCTACGCTGACATTAAAAGAAAAGATATAGAAATTGAAATTGGAGAGATGGTCATGCTTAAAGTTACACCTTGGAAAGGCGTTGTTCGATTTGGTAAACGAGGGAAATTAAATCCAAGGTATATTGGACCATTCAAGATTATTGATCGTGTCGGACCAGTAGCTTACCGACTTGAGTTACCTCAACAACTCGCGGCTGTACATAACACTTTCCACATCTCAAATTTGAAGAAATGTTTTGCTAAAGAAGATCTCACTATTCCATTGGACGAAATCCAAATCAATGAAAAACTCCAATTCATCGAAGAACCCGTCGAAATAATGGATCGTGAGGTTAAAAGACTTAAGCAAAACAAGATACCAATTGTTAAGGACCCGAGTTCACCTGGGAGCGTGAAGATCAGATGAAGAAGAAATACCCGCATCTATTTCCAGAAGATTCGTCAACACCTTCAACAGCTTAAAATTTCGGGACGAAATTTATTTAACGGGTAGGTACTGTAGTGACCCGAACTTTTCCATGTTTATATATATTAATTGAGATTGATATTTACATGATTAAATGTTTACAACATGATTAGCAATCAAACTTGTTAAGACTTGATTAATTGAAATATGTTTCATATAGACAATTGACCACCCAAGTTGACCGGTGATTCACGAATGTTAAAACTTGTAAAAACTATATGATGACATATATATGGATATATATATATAGTTAACATGATACTATGATAAGTAAACATATCATTAAGTATATTAACAATGAACTACATATGTAAAAACAAGACTACTAACTTAATGATTTTTAAACGAGACATATATGTAACGATTATCGTTGTAAAGACATTTAATGTATATATATCATATTAAGAGATATTCATACATGATAATATCATGATAATATAATAATTTAAAATCTCATTGGATATTATAAACATTGGGTTAACAACATTTAACAAGATCGTTAACCTGAAGGTTTCAAAACAACACTTACATGTAACGACTAACGATGACTTAACGACTCAGTTAAAATGTATATACATGTAGTGTTTTAATATGTATTTATACACTTTTGAAAGACTTCAATACACTTATCAAAATACTTCTACTTAACAAAAATGCTTACAATTACATCCTCGTTCAGTTTCATCATCAATTCTACTCGTATGCACCCGTATTCGTACTCGTACAATACACAGCTTTTAGATGTATGTACTATTGGTATATACACTTCAATGATCAGCTCTTAGCAGCCCATGTGAGTCACCTAACACATGTGGGAACCATCATTTGGCAACTAGCATGAAATATCTCATAAAATTACAAAAATATGAGTAATCATTCATGACTTATTTACATGAAAACAAAATTTCATATCCTTTATATCTAATCCATACACCAACGACCAAAAACACCTACAAACACTTTCATTCTTCAATTTTCTTCATCTAATTGATCTCTCTCAAGTTCTATCTTCAAGTTCTAAGTGTTCTTCATAAATTCTACAAGTTCTAGTTACATAAAATCAAGAATACTTTCAAGTTTGCTAGCTCACTTCCAATCTTGTAAGGTGATCATCCAACCTCAAGAAATCTTTGTTTCTTACAGTAGGTTATCATTCTAATACAAGGTAATAATCATATTCAAACTTTGGTTCAATTTCTATAACTATAACAATCTTATTTCAAGTGATGATCTTACTTGAACTTGTTTTCGTGTCATGATTCTGCTTCAAGAACTTCGAGCCATCCAAGGATCCGTTGAAGCTAGATCCATTTTTCTCTTTTCCAGTAGGTTTATCCAAGGAACTTAAGGTAGTAATAATGTTCATAACATCATTCGATTCATACATATAAAGCTATCTTATTCGAAGGTTTAAACTTGTAATCACTAGAACAAAGTTTAGTTAATTCTAAACTTGTTCGCAAAAAAAAGTTAATCCTTCTAACTTGACTTTTAAAATCAACTAAACACATGTTCTATATCTATATGATATGCTAACTTAATGATTTAAAACCTGGAAACACGAAAAACACCGTAAAACCGGATTTACGCCGTCGTAGTAACACCGCGGGCTGTTTTGGGTTAGTTAATTAAAAACTATGATAAACTTTGATTTAAAAGTTGTTATTCTGAGAAAATGATTTTTATTATGAAAATGAAACTATATCCAAAAATTATGGTTAAACTCAAAGTGGAAGTATGTTTTCTAAAATGGTCATCTAGACGTCGTTCTTTCGACTGAAATGACTACCTTTACAAAAACGACTTGTAACTTATTTTTCCGACTATAAACCTATACTTTTTCTGTTTAGATTCATAAAATAGAGTTCAATATGAAACCATAACAATTTGATTCACTCAAAACGGATTTAAAATGAAGAAGTTATGGGTAAAACAAGATTGGATAATTTTTCTCATTTTAGCTACGTGAAAATTGGTAAAAAAATCTATTCCAACCATAACTTAATCAACTTGTATTGTATATTATGTAATATTGAGATACCATAGACACGTATACAATGTTTCGACCTATCATGTCGACACATCTATATATATTTCGGAACAACCATAGACACTCTATATGTGAATGTTGGAGTTAGCTATACAGGGTTGAGGTTGATTCCAAAATATATATAGTTTGAGTTGTGATCAATACTGAGATACGTATACACTGGGTCGTGGATTGATTAAAGATAATATTTATCGATTTATTTCTGTACATCTAACTGTGGACAACTAGTTGTAGGTTACTAACGAGGACAGCTGACTTAATAAACTTAAAACATCAAAATATATTAAAAGTGTTGTAAATATATTTTGAACATACTTTGATATATATGTATATATTGTTATAGGTTCGTGAATCAACCAGTGGCCAAGTCTTACTTCCCGACGAAGTAAAAATCTGTGAAAGTGAGTTATAGTCCCACTTTTAAAATCTAATATTTTTGGGATGAGAATACATGCAGGTTTTATAAATGATTTACAAAATAGACACAAGTACGTGAAACTACATTCTATGGTTGAATTATCGAAATCGAATATGCCCCTTTTTATTAAGTCTGGTAATCTAATAATTAGGGAACAGACACCCTAATTGACGCGAATCCTAAAGATAGATCTATTGGGCTTAACAAACCCCATCCAAAGTACCGGATGCTTTAGTACTTCGAAATTTATATCATATCCGAAGGGTGTCCCGGAATGATGGGGATATTCTTATATATGCATCTTGTTAATGTCAGTTACCAGGTGTTCACCATATGAATGATTTTTATCTCTATGTATGGGATGTGTATTGAAATATGAAATCTTGTGGTCTATTATTATGATTTGATATATATAGGTTAAACCTATAACTCACCAACATTTTTGTTGACGTTTTAAGCATGTTTATTCTCAGGTGATTATTAAGAGCTTCCGCTGTCGCATACTTAAATAAGGACGAGATTTGGAGTCCATGCTTGTATGATATTGTGTAAAAACTGCATTCAAGAAACTTATTTTGTTGTAACATATTTGTATTGTAAACCATTATGTAATGGTCGTGTGTAAACAGGATATTTTAGATTATCATTATTTGATAATCTACGTAAAGCTTTTTAAACCTTTATTGATGAAATAAAGGTTATGGTTTGTTTTAAAATGAATGCAGTCTTTGAAAAACGTCTCATATAGAGGTCAAAACCTCGCAACGAAATCAATTAATATGGAACGTTTTTAATCAATAAGAACGGGACATTTCATCCCGGACCCTCGGAGTCACAGCCCCGCATTGGTGGTGTTGTGATCCCCGCGGAATTTGGGGAAGGGCCATTCCGTAACCATATGTGCATGCCGTGCTGACGCACTCCAGATGGACGTTTAGTGCCGATTCTGCCAGGCAGACACAGAGAGATGTTGGCCGCCTTCGGACTGCCAGTTCAGCCACCCGTGTCACCACCGCATGATTCGGATGACTCATCATCCGCCGATTCTTCATCAGATGATTCTTCATCAGACTCCAGTGACGACGAGGACCCTGATGATATACCTATTCAGGCACCCTCCACCCCGCCGAAGAAGCGGTACCGTCCTGATGGCACCGTCATTCCAGGGGTGAATGGAGGTCGTGCTTTCACTGACTCTTTTGGTCGGCGTCGGAGGGTTACTGCCCGTAAACGGATAGTGCCGTACCCTGCCGACCCACTCATACATAAGGCACCTCGTTATGTGCTGACTATTTCTGGAGCCGGGACATCTGCACCCCATTTCGTGCGGTCTGCACCACCCGCTCCACCAGCATCACCCGCTCCACCCGCACCATCGGCATCACCAGCACCACCCGCTCCACCGGCACCATCTGCACCGCCGGCACCGCCTGCCCCACCATCTCCCATAGTCGAGGAATTGACAAGGGAGGTAGAGATCCTCCGAGCTCGGGTAGCTGAGCTTGAGGAGCAGATGGCTCAGGTTTTGGACATCCTACACCCACCTTCACCGTAGGACTTTTGTATTTAGATTTCATTATGTAATCTAGTTGTAGTTTATTGTATTACTCATGTATTGTACGGACTTATTCAGATGTATGAAACTTATTATTATTAATCAATGGAACTTTGCGTTATTTAATTCTTGCACGATGTTCTATTTACATTACTGTACGATGATTCTGTGGTATTTGTACCTAGATGCATTATTTAATAACATGTGATGTTTTGATTCCATGTTGGTTATTATATACTGTATTATTACTATTTGCATACTGAATTTTGACTTGAGTCAAAATTTTTGTTTAGAACATCATGGCTAACGGTCGATCCACACCTACTGCTGCTCAAATTGAAGAGATGATCCAAGAACGTGTAGCTGCAGCCCTAGCAGAAAGAAACCTCCAAGCTCCACCGCCACCACCACCGGTTATCCCGCCCGTTCGAAATGGGTGTACTTACAAGGAATTCCAGAGCTGCAAACCGCATAACTTCAGTGGAACCGAGGGACCGGTTGGTCTCACCAGATGGTTCGAGAAACTTGAATCAGTATTCCGAGTTAGCAACTGTTCGGAGGACAACAAAACCAAATTTGCTTCTTGCACGCTATCTGACGGCGCGCTAATGTGGTGGAACACGTTAGCTCAAGCGAAAGGCATTGATGAGGCGTATGCTATGCAATGGGAGGAATTCAAAGCGGCTATGATTGATGAGTATTTTCCGAGAACCGAAATTCAGAAGATGGAAATGGAATTCATGCAGTTAAAGGCCGTTGGGAATGACCTTAATGGTTACAACAGGAGATTTTTGGAACTAGCTCTTATGTGTCCGACAATGGTCACCCCGGAATTCAAGTGTATGGAGAGATACTTCTGGGGACTCCCTAAGTCCATCAAAGGAAACGTCACATCATCCAAACCACCGAATGTTCCCGAAGCAATGCGCATGGCGCATACTCTCATGAACCAAATCATTATTGATGAGCCGGAGAAGGCTAAGTTTGAAGCTGGTAGTAGCGAAAAGAGAAAGTGGGACAACAATAACAACCACAACAACAACAACAACAACCACCACAATAACAGGGGGAGAACCTATGACCAGACCCCCGCCAAGAGGCACAATAACGGTGGAAACCCCAACCCCAACAACAACACCAACTCCAACCTGAACTACAAAGGAACCTTACCACAATGCAAGCGGTGCTACAAGCACTATACTGGGTATTGCAATGTTGTCTGCGAGAAGTGCCAATGGTCTGGGCATATCGGAAAAGACTGCAAGGTCACCACTTTGAATGGGAAGCCGAACACCAATGGGCCGAAGAAGTGTTACGAATGCGGGCAGATGGGCCATTTCAGAAATGCATGCCCCAACAAGCGAAAAGACGGAGGACCACCCCGTGGTAGAGCTTTTAATGTTAATGCAAGGGACGCCCGAGAAAACCCCGACTTGGTGACAGGTATATTTACAATCAACAATCTTTTAGCTTCTGTCTTGTTTGATACTGGTGCGGATAGAAGTTATGTATGTAGACATTTTTGCGATAAGATTAATTGGTCATTAGTCCCGTTAAAAGAGAGTATGCTTGTCGAAGTCGCCAATGGAAAATTTGAAAAGGTTGACCATATTAGTCGTGGAGCTATTATCAACATAGCTGGTGTAGATTTCGAAATTGACTTGATACCTATCAAACTGGGAAGTTTTGATGTGATCGTTGGTATGGATTGGTTGAGCAAGATAAGAGCCGCTATTATTTATGGAGATAAAGCACTTCGCATACCACAAGGAGATGGCGAACCACTGGTTATCTATGGAGAGAGATGTACCTCAAAGTTGAACCTCATTAGTTGCATGAAAGCGCAAAAGATTATGAAGAAGGGACGTTTTGCTGTCCTAGCACATGTGAAAGCGGTAGAAACTGAGGTGAAGAGCGTGAACGACGTTCGAATTGTGAACGAATTTTCCGATGTTTTCCCAGAGGAATTGCCTGGATTACCGCCGCAGAGAGCAGTAGAGTTTCAGATTGATTTAGTGCCAGGAGCTGCACCTGTAGCTCGCGCACCTTATAGACTCGCACCTTCCGAGATGCAAGAATTACAGAGTCAACTACAAGAGCTGTTAGATCGAGGGTTTATCCAACCAAGCTTCTCGCCTTGGGGCGCACCTGTATTGTTTGTGAAGAAGAAGGATGGATCCTTCTATATGTGTATCGACTACCGTGAGCTCAACAAATTGACTATCAAGAATCAGTATCCTCTTCCACGAATTGACGATCTTTTTGATCAACTACAAGGATCGAGTGTCTACTCAAAGATTGATTTCTATCCGGTTATCACCAGTTGAGGGTGAAGGAAAGTGACGTGATGAAAACTGCATTCAGGACCCGTTATGGTCATTATGAGTTTCTCGTGATGCCATTCGGGTTGACAAATGCACCTGCCGTGTTCATGGACCTTATGAATCATGTCTGCAAGCCGTACTTGGATAAGTTTGTTATCGTCTTCATAGATGATATCCTCATCTACTCTAAGAGTGAAGAAGAGCATGAGCAACACCTCCGACTAGTACTTGAACTCTTGAGATAAGAGCAACTTTACGCCAAATTCTCCAAGTGTGAATTTTGGTTGAAGGAAGTTCAGTTTCTGGGTCATGTTGTGAGCGACGGGTATCAAAGTAGATCCCACCAAGATTGAAGCCATCAGCAAGTAGGAGACCCCCACTACTCCAACTCACATTCGCCAATTTCTAGGTCTCGCCGGGTATTACCAAAGGTTTATCGAAGGATTCTCTCTGATTGCGCGTCCTTTGACCGCACTGACTCACAAGGCAAGAAGTTCATTTGGGAACCCGCACACGAATTAGCATTCCAAACTTTAAAGAAGAAGTTAACCACCGCACCTATCTTATCGCTTCCTGAGGGCAGTGACGACTTTGTTGTTTATTGTGATGCATCAAAGAATGGTTTTGGTTGTGTACTGATGCAACGATCAAATGTTATTGCCTATGCCTCCCGCCAATTGAAGATTCACGAGCGGAACTACACTACTCATGATCTTGAACTTGGAGCCGTAATCTTTGCGCTTAAATTGTGGAGACACTATTTGTATGGAACTAAGAGCACTATCTTCACCGATCACAAGAGTCTCCAGCACATCTTCGATCAGAAGCAACTGAATATGAGACAGCGTCGATGGATCGAGACGCTCAACGACTACGATTGTGAACTCCGTTATCACCCTGGCAAGGCCAATGTTGTAGCTGACGCTTTAAGCCGAAAGGAGAGGATGGCACCTCTTCGTGTTAGGGCTCTGAACATCACCATCCATTCGAACCTCAACAGCCAGTTCAGAGTAGCCCAAGATGAGGCTCTCAAGGAGGAGAATATATCTCATGAACATTTGAACATACTTGTCTCTCGATTCGAGGTTAGGGAGTCTGGACTCCGATGCTATGCCGGAAGAATTTGGGTACCTTATTACGGAGATCTACGAAACCTTATACTTGATGAAGCACACAAATCGAGATACTCGATTCATCCTGGAGCTGGCAAAATGTACCACGACCTTAAAGAACAGTATTGGTGGCCGAATCTTAAGAAGGACGTTGCGACTTATGTTGGTAAGTGTTTGACTTGCTCGAAGGTTAAAGCCGAGCATCAGAGACCTTCTGGTTTACTTCAACAGCCATAGATCCCACAATGGAAGTGGGAAAGGATCACGATGGATTTCATTACTAAGCTGCCAAAGACGGTGGGCGGATACGATACTATTTGGGTTATTGTTGACCGCCTTACCAAATCTGCACACTTCCTAGCGATGAAAGAAACTGATACAATGGAGAGGCTTGCTCAACTTTACATTAAGGAGGTTGTATCACGACATGGTGTACCTTTATCGATCATCTCCGATCGCGACCCCCGTTTCGCTTCTAGATTTTGGCGTTCTTTGCAAGAAGCCATGGGAACTCGCCTCGACATGAGTACTGCCTATCATCCTCAGACTGACGGGAAAAGTGAACGAACGATTCAGACCTTGGAGGACATGTTGCATGCATGTGTCATTGATTTCGGAAAGGCCTGGGAAAGGCATTTGCCACTCGCCGAATTCTTGTACAACAACAGTTATCACTCTAGCATTAATGCTGCACCTTTTGAAGCATTGTATGGCCGCAAGTGCCGATCTCCTATTTGTTGGGCCGAAGTAGGCGAAAAGAAAATCACTGGACCCGAGGTAGTCTATGAAACCACAGAGAAGATTGCTCAGATTCAAGCTAGACTTAAGACTGCCCATGATCGTCAAAAGAGTTATGCTGATCTTAAACGTAAGGACTTTGAATTCAACGTTTGTGATCATGTAATGTTGAAGGTTGCACCTTGGAAAGGTGTGATTCGCTTTGGAAAACGTGGAAAGTTAAACCCACGATACATTGGTCCTTTCGAAATCTTAGAACGTGTTGGACCCGTTGCATACCGTTTGGATCTACCAGCACAATTGAACTCAGTTCATCCTACCTTCCACGTGTCAAACTTGAAGAAGTGTCTTGCTGCACCTGAACTTATCATACCACTTGAGGAACTTACGATTGACGACAAACTTCACTTTGTGGAAGAACCTGTTGAAATTATGGATCGTGAGATCAAAACTTTGAAACGCAACAAGATTCTGATCGTCCGAGTGCGATGGAATGCCAAACGAGGACCTGAGTTTACTTGGGAGCGAGAAGATCAAATGATGCAGAAGTATCCTCACCTTTTCCCGACTCCTCCATCTACCTCAGCTTAAAATTTCGGGACGAAATTTTCTTTAACAGGTGGGTAATGTAACGACCCTGGATTTTTCAACGTTTATTTATTAATAATTATTATTATTATTAATACGTGTGATTAAACGAATGTATGTTATTACATTTACATGTTGCCATGATTGCCCGAACTTGACTTTAATTGCCCGAAACGTCTTTGTGACACCCGGAACTTTCACGAATAATATTTTTAGATATTATTTACATTCATGATTAGTTTTATTAATCATTTTAATTAACTATGGTGATTAGTTAGTTACATGGGCTTTAAATGGATTAATTTGTTAATTAATAGAACTTGGACTTGTTTTATGTTAATGGACTCATGGATTTGGGCTTATAAGCCCACCCTACACCTTATTGGACTAATGTAGTGACCCGAACTTTTCCATGTTTATATATATTAATTGAGATTGATATTTACATGATCAAATGTTTCCAACATGTTAAGCAATCAAACTTGTTAAGACTTGATTAATTGAAATATGTTTCATATAGACAATTGACCACCCAAGTTGACTGGTGATTCACGAACGTTAAAACTTGTAAAAACTATATGATGACATATATATATATATATATATATATATATATATATATATATATATATAGTTAACATGATACTATGATAAGTAAACATATCATTAAGTATATTAACAATGAACTACATATGTAAAAACAAGACTACTAACTTAATGATTTTTAAACGAGACATATATGTAACGATTATCGTTGTAAAGACATTTAATGTATATATATCATATTAAGAGATATTCATACATTATAATATAATAATTTAAAATCTCATTTGATATTATAAACATTGGGTTAACAACATTTAACAAGATCGTTAACCTAAAGGTTTCAAAACAACACTTACATGTAACGACTAACGATGACTTAACGACTCAGTTAAAATGTATATACATGTAGTGTTTTAATATGTATTTATACACTTTTTAAAGACTTCAATACACTTATCAAAATACTTCTACTTAACAAAAATGCTTACAATTACATCCTCGTTCAGTTTCATCAACAATTCTACTCGTATGCACCCGTATTCGTACTCGTACAATACACAGCTTTTAGATGTATGTACTATTGGTATATACACTCCAATGATCAGCTCTTAGCAGCCCATGTGAGTCACCTAACACATGTGGGAACCATCATTTGGCAACTAGCATGAAATATCTCATAAAATTACAAAAATATGAGTAATCATTCATGACTTATTTACATGAAAACAAAATTACATATCCTTTATATCTAATCCATACACCAACGACCAAAAACACCTACAAACACTTTCATTCTTCAATTTTATTCATCTAATTGATCTCTCTCAAGTTCTATCTTCAAGTTCTAAGTGTTCTTCATAAATTCTACAAGTTCTAGTTACATAAAATCAAGAATACTTTCAAGTTTGCTAGCTCACTTCCAATCTTGTAAGGTGATCATCCAACCTCAAGAAATCTTTGTTTCTTACAGTAGGTTATCATTCTAATACAAGATAATAATCATATTCAAACTTTGGTTCAATTTCCATAACTATAACAATCTTATTTCAAGTGATGATCTTACTTGAACTTGTTTTCGTGTCATGATTCTGCTTCAAGAACTTCGAGCCATCCAAGGATCCGTTGAAGCTAGATCCATTTTTCTCTTTTCCAGTAGGTTTATCCAAGGAACTTAAGGTAGTAATGATATTCATAACATCATTCGATTCATACATATAAAGCTATCTTATTCGAAGGTTTAAACTTGTAATCACTAGAACATAGTTTAGTTAATTCTAAACTTGTTCACAAACAAAAGTTAATCCTTCTAACTTGACTTTTAAAATCAACTAAACACATGTTTTATATCTATATTATATGCTAACTTAATGATTTAACACCTGGAAACACGAAAAACACCGTAAAACCGGATTTACGCCGTCGTAGTAACACCGCGGGCTGTTTTGGGTTAGTTAATTAAAAACTATGATAAACTTTGATTTAAAAGTTGTTATTCTGAGAAAATGATTTTTATTATGAACATGAAACTATATCCAAAAATTATGGTTAAACTCAAAGTGGAAGTATGTTTTCTAAAATGGTCATCTAGACGTCGTTCTTTCGACTGAAATGACTACCTTAAAAAAATGACTTGTAACTTATTTTTCCGACTATAAACCTATACTTTTTCTGTTTATATTCATAAAATAGAGTTCAATATGAAACCATAGCAATTTGATTCACTCAAAACGGATTTAAAATGAAGAAGTTATGGGTAAAACAAGATTGGATAATTTTTCTCATTTTAGCTACGTGAAAATTGGTAACAAATCTATTCCAACCATAACTTAATCAACTTGTATTGTATATTATGTAATCTTGAGATACCATAGACACGTATACAATGTTTCGACCTATCATGTCGACACATCTATATATATTTCGGAACAACCATAGACACTCTATATGTGAATGTTGGAGTTAGCTATACAGGGCTGAGGTTGATTCCAAAATATATATAGTTTGAGTTGTGATCAATACTGAGATACGTATACACTGGGTCGTGGATTGATTCAAGATAATATTTATCGATTTATTTCTGTACATCTAACTGTGGACAACTAGTTGTAGGTTACTAACGAGGACAGCTGACTTAATAAACTTAAAACATCAAAATATATTAAAAGTGTTGTAAATATATTTTGAACATACTTTGATATATATGTATATATTGTTATAGGTTCGTGAATCAATCAGTGGCCAAGTCTTACTTCCCGACGAAGTAAAAATCTGTGAAAGCGAGTTATAGTCCCACTTTAAAAATCTAATATTTTTGGGATGAGAATACATGCAGGTTTTATAAATGATTTACAAAATAGACACAAGTACGTGAAACTACATTCTATGGTTGAATTATCGAAATCGAATATGCCCCTTTTTATTAAGTCTGGTAATCTAAGAATTAGGGAACAGACACCCTAATTGACGCGAATCCTAAAGATAGATCTATTGGGCCTAACAAACCCCATCCAAAGTACCAGATGCTTTAGTACTTCGAAATTTATATCATATCCGAAGGGTGTCCCGGAATGATGGGGATATTCTTATATATGCATCTTGTTAATGTCGGTTACCAAGTGTTCACCATATGAATGATTTTTATCTCTATGTATGGGATGTGTATTGAAATATGAAATCTTGTGGTCTATTATTATGATTTGATATATATAGGTTAAACCTATAACTCACCAACATTTTTGTTGACGTTTTAAGCATGTTTATTCTCAGGTGATTATTAAGAGCTTCCGCTGTCGCATACTTAAATAAGGACGAGATTTGGAGTCCATGCTTGTATGATATTGTGTAAAAACTGCATTCAAGAAACTTATTTTGTTGTAACATATTTGTATTGTAAACCATTATGTAATGGTCGTGTGTAAACAGGATATTTTAGATTATCATTATTTGATAATCTACGTAAAGCTTTTTAAACCTTTATTGATGAAATAAAGGTTATGGTTTATTTTAAAAATGAATGCAGTCTTTGAAAAATGTCTCATATAGAGGTCAAAACCTCGCAACGAAATCAATTAATATGGAACATTTTTAATCAATAAGAACGGGACATTTCAGTTGGTATCCGAGCGTTGGTCTTAAAGAACTAAAATTTTGCATTAGTGTGTCTTATCAAGTTTGTTAGGATGCATTAGTGAGTCTGGACTTCGATCGTGTTTACTTGAAAAATGATTGCTTAACAAATTTTGTTGGAAACTATATATTTTTAACATGTGAATATTATGTGATATATTAATCTCTTAACGCGTTTGATATTATGTGATAGATGTCTACCTCTAGAACAAGTCACATTGACTCACCTAATAATAATGAAGAGTCAAATGTAAATTGGAATGATTCGTGGACTGATTCACAAGTTCCCGAAGAGGAACCGGAAGAAGAGTCGGAACCAGAAGAAGAATCGAAACCGGAAGAAGAATCGGAACCGGAAGAAGAAATAGAACCGGTGGGGGAAATAATAAAACGGTTAAGTAAAAGAAAATTCTCAACCAACCGACCAAGGTTAATTATGGTCAATGGTGTTTCCGCCAAGGAAGCAAAATATTGGGAGGATTACCAATTCTCCGATGAATCGGATTCCGACGAGAATTCCGATGATGTTATAGAAATTACCCCAACTGAATTTAAAAAGGCAAAAGAAAATAATAAGGGAAAGGGCATAAAAATAGAGAAATCTAATTCCAACCCCGATGAACTTTATATGTATCGTCAACCCCCGAAGTCCTTAAGTTGTAACAATGACCCAGGAACCTCTAAACCACCAGGTTTTTCTAAACCAATGTGGAAAACGACGGCTCGTATTAGGGGAACATCATATATCCCTAGAAACTTGGCAAAACGAACCAAAACCGAAGAAGAAGAAACAAGCGAGTCGGAATAAGATAGTTGTATTCGTGTGGTGTAGTATATGTAATATAGTGTGCTTATGCTTTATGATATATGTAAAAATTGCTTGTATTAATAAGTATTTTTTTTATGAATCTAACTCTTGTCTATTTTACAGTATAAAAACACAAAATGGATAGACAACCCAATATTTTAAGAGACCTACTCGGAGACATGATTGATGAAATCTTGTCTAGAGTCGGTCAGAATTCTTCGGCACAACTATTTAAGGCGAGATCAGTTTGTAAGACATTCGAAGAACTTTCCAAGAATGCCTTGGTTTATAAAAGGCTTTCGTTTGAAAGATGGGGGATATCACATTGGGAAATCCATAAGTTACGATGTGTTTACTTTGACGCATATATTGCGGGGAACCCAAATGCTATTTTACGCAATGGGTTAAGAAATTATTTTGACTCAATATATCCGAATATTGGACTTTGTGATTTAGAAAAAGCGGCTAACATATAACATGCGACATAAAGAAGCATGTTATGCTTACGGATTAGTAATGTTCGCTTCTCACCAAAGTGAGAACAAGAACATCGGGCTACAAATATTAAACAAAACGTTCCCACAAGTGACGGAGTCGGTAATTGGGGTAAGAAATGAGGTTTTTAGATTGTTACGGGACTGTTGGACATTACGTAACCCTCGTCCCTTTGACGACGTTACAACACACTGTCTTATCAACGGCCATAATGGTTATGTTCCACAAGACCAAGGATGGGAAGTAATCCTAGTAAAACCAGAATGCATGACTTGTTTCTGGACGTATGAATTACGTGTCTTTATTGCCTTTGCTGAACGACTTGTGTACTAGCTAGAATTATCTTCACAACCATCTTGTATCAAATTTATTGTGTGCTATATTTCATGCTATATGTAAAATAAGCGGTATTGTAAGTTTGTAAAATATTGTGTAAATATTTGAACGCGAAATATTATTATAATCAGTTTTTCATATAGAATTGTAGTAGTTGAATTGTATATTAGCTACTAAGTATGAACTTAACGGGTAGGTACTACCCGAATTTAAACTTATAAAACGCTAATATGAAGAAAAAGCTTTTATAAATGAGTTCATATTATGCTACGAAATACTATTAACTACTCTTAATATTCTGTATGATTAACTTGTTCCATTTGACTATTTTGAAGGTAATGGCACCGACTACTCGACACACCGTGAATATGAATGAAGAGGAATTCTGTACTTTTCTAGCTTCAAACATAGCCGCAGTACAGGCTGCGCTACATACCAACAATAACCTTGGATCTAGCAGTACAGGAAATCGTGTAGGATGCACCTACAAAGAATTCACTGCCTGCAAACCTTTGGAATTTGATGGAACCGAAGGACCGATCGGATTGAAACGGTGGACCGAGAAGGTCGAATCGGTGTTTGCCATAAGTAAGTGTACTGAAGAGGACAAAGTAAAGTACGCTACGCATACCTTCACAGGTTCTGCGTTAACATGGTGGAATACCTATCTAGAGCAAGTGGGACAAGACGATGCGTACGCACTACCGTGGTCAGCATTCAAGCACTTGATGAACGAGAAGTACCGTCCCAGAACCGAGGTCAATAAGCTCAAGACAGAACTTAGAGGGTTACGAACCCAAGGATTTGATATTACCACGTACGAAAGACGATTCACAGAATTGTGCCTATTGTGTCCGGGAGCATTCGAAGATGAGGAAGAGAAGATCGACGCGTTTGTGAAAGGATTACCGGAAAGAATCCAAGAAGATATAAGTTCACATGAGCCCGCCTCCATACAACAGGCATGTAGAATGGCTCACAAACTAGTGAACCAGATTGAAGAAAGAATTAAAGAACAGACTGCTGAAGAGGCCAATGTGAAGCAAGTCAAAAGAAAGTGGGAGGAAAACGGTGATAAGAATCACCAATACAACAACAACAGCAATTACAACAATAATCGCAACAATTATCCCAACAATCGCAACATCAATCGCAACTACAACAAACGGCCCAACAACAACAACAACAACAACAACAACAACTACAACAATCATCCCAACAACAATAATAACCGCAACAACAACAACAATCAGAAGCAGCTATGCCAAAGGTGTGAAAAGTATCACTCGGGGTTCTGCACCAAATTTTGCAACAAGTGTAAAAGAAATGGTCATAGCGCGGTGAAGTGTGAGGTCTACGGAACAGGGGTTAATAGAACGAAAGGAATAAATGGTGTCGGAACGAGTAATGGCGGAGCAAGTAGTGTCGGAGCAAGTTATGCCAATGTAGTTTGTTATAAATGTGGAAAACCGGGCCACATTATTAGAAATTGCCCGAACCAGGAGAACACGAATGGACAAGGCCGCGGAAGAGTTTTCAATATTAATGCGGCAGAGGCACAGGAAGACCCGGAGCTTGTTACGGGTACGTTTCTTATTGACAATAAATCTGCTTACGTTTTATTTGATTCGGGTACGGATAGAAGCTATATGAGTAGAGATTTTTGTGCTAAATTAAGTTGTCCATTGACGCCTTTGGATAGTAAATTTTTACTCGAATTAGCAAATGGTAAATTAATTTCAGCAGATAATATATGTCAGAATCGAGAAATTAAACTGGTTAGCGAAACATTTAAGATTGATTTGATACCAGTAGAGTTAGGGAGTTTTGATGTGATAATCGGTATGGACTGGTTGAAAGAAGTGAAAGCAGAGATCGTTTGTTACAAAAATGCAATTCGCATTATACGAGAAAAAGGAAAACCTTTAATGGTGTACGGAGAAAAGGGCAACACGAAGCTACATCTTATTAGTAATTTGAAGGCATAAAAACTAATAAGAAAAGGTTGCTATGCTGTTCTAGCACACGTCGAGAAAGTACAAACTAAAGAAAACAGCATCAATGATGTTCCCATTGCAAAAGAATTTTCCGATGTATTTCCGAAAGAATTACCGGGATTACCCCCACATCGATCCGTTGAATTTCAAATAGATCTTGTACCAGGAGCTGCACCAATAGCTCGTGCTCCTTACAGACTCGCACCAAGCGAGATGAAAGAACTGCAAAGCCAATTACAAGAACTTTTAGAGCGTGGTTTCATTCGACCAAGCACATCACCGTGGGGAGCTCCTGTTTTGTTTGTCAAGAAGAAAGATGGTACATTCAGATTGTGTATCGACTACCGAGAGTTGAACAAACTTACCATCAAGAACCGCTACCCACTACCGAGAATCGACGACTTATTTGATCAACTACAAGGCTCGTCTGTTTATTCAAAGATTGACTTACGTTCCGGGTATCATCAAATGCGGGTGAAAGAAGATGATATTCCAAAGACTGCTTTCAGAACATGTTACGGTCATTACGAGTTTATGGTTATGCCGTTTGGTTTAACTAATACCCAGCTGTGTTCATGGACCTTATGAACCGAGTGTGTGGACCATACCTTGACAATTTTGTCATTGTTTTCATTGATGACATACTTATTTACTCAAAGAATGACCAAGAACACGGTGAACATTTGAGAAAGGTGTTAGAAGTATTGAGGAAGGAAGAATTGTACGCTAAGTTTTCAAAGTGTGCATTTTGGTTGGAAGAAGTTCAATTCCTCGGTCACATAGTGTGATGACCCAGAAATTTCGACTAAATTTAAACTTAATCTTTGTATGATTAACATTTCCGACACGATAAGCAAAGTCTGTAAAACTGAATCTCAAAATTTTTGAATTACTTTTATATATTTAAATACCTTCGGTTGTTTTCGACGATTCGCGAACAATTATATGTAAAAAGATACATATATACTATAACATGAAAAGGTAACAATGTATTAATTGTTTGATACCGTACATTAAACTTATTGGTTTAAATATCTATTTGAATGTATATGATAAGTTGAAATATTTATTATTAAAATTTATTTATAAATAACGTCCAATGTGTATTTAAAAACTGATTTATGTATATTAAAAAGATATATACATATATATAACAAACGATAGTAACATTCGTTTATTGATTCAATTGATATTTAGATAAGTTAACTAAAGCGTTTAAGATGAACCAGTTAAACACTAATTTGCTACAGTGTTTTCAAATTGCCACATTACTCAAAATGCTACAGTGTTTTCGAAAATCACTATTTGCTACAGTGAAATTGACTTTGCTACAGTGAATTGCTACAGTAAAAATTGACTTTGCTACAGTAACTTTGCTACAGTAAAACACTATTTTAAAATGTATTTTTAACAAATAACGAGACGATGATTTATAGAAGTAAATGACCAAAATACTCGAAAGTTTAAGATATACTATGAGTGGTATAGTTTATGGATAACTTAAGGCTATATCTTGACAAAGGTACGTGTCATGAAACGTAAAATGCAAGTTTTCTCAGCGTACGAAAGGACATTCGAAAAACCAGAACCGGGACATAAGTCGAGTGATGACGTACGACTTATCGGAACAAAAATTACAAGTCAACTATGCACTTGAATTTAATATAATATATAATTAATTATTTAAATTATATATATTATATTAATATTTAATTATGTCGACAAGCTAGGAGCCAAAACAATGTGAGCTGTCCCTGGTCCTCATGCGAGTCGCATGGCCAGAAGGCCATTTCCATGCGAGTCGCATGACTCCAGATTTCAGGCCACATCTATAAATTTCAGTGTTTTCGCTCGATTTAAATCACACACATACACAAATATATATATACTCCGTAATATTATTTATTATTTATTATTATTATTATTATTATTATTATTATTAATAAGATTATTATTAATCTTATTATTTTTTTTATTATTATTAGTGTTATTATTTTTGCGATACAAAAATAATAATGTACAAAAAAATATTACGACGGAGTGCTGTCCAAGTAATTTTCAAAATATGTTTTCGAGCGGGAAAGAGCTAAGGAAAATATGAGTTATTGCCAAGGAAATTATGGGTAATGTTCGGGGGTATTTTTGTGAATCAAACCTCGTGTTTATCATCTCCGATGCGTCTACGTGCTTTCCTGCAATATTGTATATCAATATTAAACTGTGAGTTTCATTTGCTCCCTTTTTAAATGCTTTTGCAATATATATTTTTGGGCTGAGAATACATGGGCTACTTTTATAACTATTTTTATGAAATGAATACAAATACTAAAACTGATTTTTCGTGAGTTTCATTGCTCCCTTTTTAATTGCTTTTGCAATATATTTTTGGGCTGAGAATACATGCACTCTATTTTAAACACAATGGACACAAGTACATACTAAATTCTACAACGAGTTTGAACCGAAAATCCCTTAGCTTTGGTAACTAGTAACTGTCAGTTATAAGAACTGGTGGGCGCGAGTAGTTGTATATGGATCCATAGGGCTTGATATCCCTGTCCGAGCTAGAACGCTAGCCTTTTAACGGACGTATGCTATTTGAGAAGCGTACACGTTGGTTTGCGTGTATTATTAAGATGATTATACAAAGGGTACAAATTATATAGACATTAAAGTTTAGTTACCAGGGTGCTCAATTTTGTAGAACGGATTGATAAATGTTTCGAATGAAACAACTGAAATCTTGTGATCCACCTTTTATGTAAAACCTATTGATAAACGTTTTGAATAAAACAACTGAACTTTTGTAATCCACATTGATATACGGATTATGTGTAATATTAAAACTATGAACTCACCAACCTTTGTGTTGACACTTGTTAGCATGTTTATTCTCAGGTTTCTAGAAGTCTTCCGCTGTTTGCTCATACGTGATACAAGTTATGTGCTTGGAGTCATACATGCTATATACAAGAAACTTGCATTCATCAAACCATTACCATGTATCTTATTTTGACTGTATTGTCAACAGATGTATTATTGTAAACCATTTAAATGGTGAATGTCTATACGTAGGAATCATCAGATGTAAAAAAACCTGGAATTTATATATTCATTTATGAAATACCTTTTCAAACGAATGCAATGTTACAAAACGTATCACATAGAGGTCAAATACCTCGCAATGAAATCAATGAATGACGTGTTCGTCCATATGGATTTGGAGCGATCGTCACACATAGTGAACAAAGAAGGTATTAAGGTGGATCCGGCAAAGATAGAAACTGTTGAAAAGTGGGAAACCCAGAATACTCTGAAACACATACGCCAGTTTTTAGGACTAGCTGGTTACTACAGAAGGTTCATCCAAGACTTTTCCAGAATAGCAAAACCCTTGACTGCATTAACGCATAAAGGGAAGAAATTTGAATGGAATGATGAACAAGAGAAAGCGTTTCAGTTATTGAAGAAAAAGCTAACTACGGCACCTATATTGTCATTGCCTGAAGGGAATGATGATTTTGTGATTTATTGTGACGCATCAAAGCAAGGTCTCGGTTGTGTATTAATGCAACGAACGAAGGTGATTGCCAATGCGTCTAGACAATTGAAGATTCACGAACAAAATTATACGACGCATGATTTGGAATTAGGCGCGGTTGTTTTTGCATTAAAGACTTGGAGGCACTACTTATATGGGGTCAAAAGTATTATATATACCGACCACAAAAGTCTTCAACACATATTTAATCAGAAAAAACTGAATATGAGGCAGCGTAGGTGGATTGAATTATTGAATGATTACGACTTTGAGATTCGTTACCACCCGGGGAAGGCAAATGTGGTAGCCGATGCCTTGAGCAGGAAGGACAGAGAACCCATTCGAGTAAAATCTATGAATATAATGATTCATAATAACCTTACTACTCAAATAAAGGAGGCGCAACAAGGAGTTTTAAAAGAGGGAAATTTAAAGGATGAAATACCTAAAGAATCAGAGAAGCATCTTAATATTCGGGAAGACGGAACCTGGTATAGGGCTGAAAGGATTTGGGTACCAAAATTTGGAGATATGAGAGAAATGGTACTTAGAGAAGCTCATAAAACCAGATACTCAATACATCCTGGAACGGGGAAGATGTACAAGGATCTCAAGAAACATTTTTGGTGGCCGGGTATGAAAGCCGATGTTGCTAAATATGTAGGAGAATGTTTGACGTGTTCTAAGGTCAAAGCTGAGCATCAGAAACCATCAGGTCTACTTCAACAACCCGAAATCCCAGAATGGAAATGGGAAAACATTATAGTGGATTTCATCACTAAATTGCCAAGGACTGCAAGTGGTTTTGATACTATTTGGGTAATAGTTGATCGTCTCACCAAATCAGCACACTTCCTGCCAATAAGAGAAGATGACAATATGGAGAAGTTAGCACGACTGTATTTGAAGGAAGTCGTCTCCAGACATGGAATACCAATCTCTATTATCTCTGATAGGGATGGCAGATTTATTTCAAGATTCTGGCAGACATTACAGTAAGCATTAGGAACTCGTCTAGACATGAGTACTGCCTATCATCCACAAACTGATGGGCAAAGCAAAAGGACGATACAAACGCTTGAAGACATGCTACGAGCATGTGTTATTGATTTCGGAAACAGTTGGGATCGACATCTACCGTTAGCAGAATTTTCCTACAACAACAGCTACCATTCAAGCATTGAGATGGCGCCGTTTGAAGCACTTTATGGTAGAAAGTGTAGGTCTCCGATTTGTTGGAGTGAAGTGGGGGATAGACAGATTACGGGTCCGGAGATTATACAAGAAACTACCGAGAAGATCATCCAAATTCAACAACGGTTGAAAACCGCCCAAAGTCGACAAAAGAGCTACGCTGACATTAAAAGAAAAGATATAGAATTTGAAATTGGAGAGATGGTCATGCTTAAAGTTGCACCTTGGAAAGGCGTTGTTCGATTTGGTAAACGAGGGAAATTAAATCCAAGGTATATCGGACCATTCAAGATTATTGATCGTGTCGGACCAGTAGCTTACCGACTTGAGTTACCTCAACAACTCGCGGCTGTACATAACACTTTCCACGTCTCGAATTTGAAGAAATGTTTTGCTAAAGAAGATCTCACTATTCCGTTAGATGAAATCCAAATCAACGAAAAACTTCAATTCATCGAAGAACCCGTCGAAATAATGGATCGTGAGGTTAAAAGACTTAAGCAAAACAAGATACCAATTGTTAAGGTTCGATGGAATGCTCGTAGAGGACCCGAGTTTACCTGGGAGAGTGAAGATTAGATGAAGAAGAAATACCCGCATCTATTTCAGAAGATTCGTCAACACCTTCAACAGCTTAAAATTTCGGAACGAAATTTATTTAACGGGTAGGTACTGTAGTGACCCGAAATTTTCCATGTTTATATATATTAATTGAGATTGATATTTACATGATTAAATGTTTCCAACATGTTAAGCAATCAAACTTGTTAAGGCTTGATTAATTGAAATATGTTTCATATAGACAATTGACCACCCAAGTTTACCGGTGATTCACGAACATTAAAACTTGTAAAAACTATATGATGACATATATATGGATATATATATATATAGTTAACATGATACTATGATAATATAATAATTTAAAATCTCATTTGATATTATAAACATTGGGTTAACAACATTTAACAAGATCGTTAACCTAAAGGTTTCAAAACAACACTTACATGTAACGACTAACGATGACTTAACGACTCAGTTAAAATGTATATACATGTAGTGTTTTAATATGTATTTATACACTTTTGAAAGACTTCAATACACTTATTAAAATACTTCTACTTAACAAAAATGCTTACAATTACATCCTCGTTCAGTTTCATCAACAATTCTACTCGTATGCACCCGTATTCGTACTCGTACAATACACAGCTTTTAGATGTATGTACTATTGGTATATACACTCCAATGATCAGCTCTTAGCAGCCTATGTGATTCACCTAACACATGTGGGAACCATCATTTGGCAACTAGCATGAAATATCTCATAAAATTACAAAAATATGAGTAATCATTCATGACTTATTTACATGAAAACAAAATTACATATCCTTTATATCTAATCCATACACCAACGACCAAAAACACCTACAAACACTTTCATTCTTCAATTTTCTTCATCTAATTGATCTCTCTCAAGTTCTATCTTCAAGTTCTAAGTGTTCTTCATAAATTCTACAAGTTCTAGTTACATAAAATCAAGAATACTTTCAAGTTTGCTAGCTCACTTCCAATCTTGTAAGGTGATTATCCAACCTCAAGAAATCTTTGTTTCTTACAGTAGGTTATCATTCTAATACAAGGTAATAATCATATTCAAACTTTGGTTCAATTTCTATAACTATAACAATCTTATTTCAAGTGATGATCTTACTTGAACTTGTTTTCGTGTCATGATTCTGCTTCAAGAACTTCGAGCCATCCAAGGATCCGTTGAAGCTAGATCCATTTTTCTCTTTTCCAATAGGTTTATCCAAGGAACTTAAGGTATTAATGATGTTCATAACATCATTCGATTCATACATATAAAGCTATCTTATTCGAAGGTTTAAACTTGTAATCACTATAACATAGTTTAGTTAATTCTAAACTTGTTCGCAAACAAAAGTTAATCCTTCTAACTTGACTTTTAAAATCAACTAAACACATGTTCTATATCTATATGATATGCTAACTTAATGATTTAACACCTGGAAACACGAAAAACACCGTAAAACCGGATTTACGCCGTCGTAGTAACACCGCGGGCTGTTTTGGGTTAGTTAATTAAAAACTATGATAAACTTTGATTTAAAAGTTGTTATTCTGAGAAAATGATTTTTATTATGAACATGAAACTATATCCAAAAATTATGATTAAACTCAAAGTGGAAGTATGTTTTCTAAAATGGTCATCTAGACGTCGTTCTTTCGACTGAAATGACTACCTTAACAAAAATGACTTGTAACTTATTTTCCGACTATAAACCTATACTTTTTCTGTTTATATTCATAAAATAGAGTTCAATATGAAACCATAGCAATTTGATTCACTCAAAACGGATTTAAAATGAAGAAGTTATGGGTAAAACAAGATTGGATAATTTTTCTCATTTTAGCTACGTGAAAATTGGTAACAAATCTATTCCAACCATAACTTAATCAACTTGTATTGTATATTATGTAATCATGAGATACCATAGACACGTATACAATGTTTCGACCTATCATGTCGACACATCTATATATATTTCGGAACAACCATAGACACTCTATATGTGAATGTTGGAGTTAGCTATATAGGGCTGAGGTTGATTCCAAAATATATATAGTTTGAGTTGTGATCAATACTGAGATACGTATACACTGGGTCGTGGATTGATTCAAGATAATATTTATCGATTTATTTCTGTACATCTAACTGTGGACAACTAGTTGTAGGTTACTAACGAGGACAGCTGACTTAATAAACTTAAAACATCAAAATATATTAAAAGTGTTGTAAATATATTTTGAACATACTTGGATATATATGTATATATTGTTATAGGTTCGTGAATCAATCAGTGGCCAAGTCTTACTTCCCGACGAAGTAAAAATCTGTGAAAGCGAGTTATAGTCCCACTTTTAAAATCTAATATTTTTGGGATGAGAATACATGCAGGTTTTATAAATGATTTACAAAATAGACACAAGTACGTGAAACTACATTCTATGGTTGAATTATCGAAATCGAATATGCCCCTTTTTATTAAGTCTGGTAATCTAAAAATTAGGGAACAGACACCCTAATTGACGCGAATTCTAAAGATAGATCTATTGGGCCTAACAAACCCCATCCAAAGTACCGGATGCTTTAGTACTTCGAAATTTATATCATATCCGAAGGGTGTCCCGGAATGATGGGGATATTCTTATATATGCATCTTGTTAATGTCGGTTACCAGGTGTTCACCATATGAATGATTTTTATCTCTATGTATGGGATGTGTATTGAAATATGAAATCTTGTGGTCTATTATTATGATTTGATATATATATAGGTTAAACCTATAACTCACCAACATTTTTGTTGACGTTTTAAGCATGTTTATTCTCAGGTGATTATTAAGAGCTTCCGCTGTCGCATACTTAAATAAGGACGAGATTTGGAGTCCATGCTTGTATGATATTGTGTAAAAACTGCATTCAAAAAACTTATTTTGTTGTAACATATTTGTATTGTAAACCATTATGTAATGGTCGTGTGTAAACAGGATATTTTAGATTATCATTATTTGATAATCTACGTAAAGCTTTTTAAACCTTTATTGATGAAATAAAGGTTATGGTTTATTTTAAAAATGAATGCAGTCTTTGAAAAACGTCTCATATAGAGGTCAAAACCTCGCAACGAAATCAATTAATATGGAACGTTTTTAATCAATAAGAACGGGACATTTCAACTAACTGGTCCATTACTACTACTTGTAAGTATCATTTGAACATGAACTAGTTAGTTTAATGCTTAGGAATCTTGTTACTTCTCCTCCCCATGCACATACCACCTTGTAACCAACTTTAATGAGCTTTACATGCTAGAAACCATTGAATTAATCCCCTCCCCCTCTTTGTTTTCTGCTGGCCGTAGCTTTTTGGTATGGAGGGAGTCAAATTTCTTTTTTTTTACTTACTACTTGTTCACTTGTATACTTCATTCAAACACATACACAAATACTTGTAATTTCTCTCAAACATTCTCTCTTTTCTCTCTAGTTGTTGTAAGTAACTTGGACTCTTTTTCTCTTCTTCATTTCTTGTAAAAACCGAAACCAAACATCACTTAATCATCATCATCTTTTGTTACTTGTAGTTTGATTACTTGTTGTTGTTAGTTTGTTACATATAATTGTTAGTTGTTCTTTACTAGTTACAAGATCAAACTTACTAGTTTGATTCTTCATAATATCTTGTATTTATCAAGAACACAAGAACATAAACTTACTAGTTTATGATTCTACTTTTATTGTTTCAAAGATTGTAAATTCATGTGTTGAAATCATACTTGTAGTTCTTGAAGTAAACTTAAAGTTTACTTTACTTAAAGATCAAACTTTGGTTGAATCTTTAAAAGTATGAACAATCATGAACCTTTTACATATTTACTTAGTTTACTTCTTCTTGCACTTTACTTTCATGTAATTAGTTTAAATGGTCAAGTACTACAAGTTAGTCTTGATCTCATTAATCTTGAACTAAAAGTTAACCTTGAAAGTTCAAGAACACACAAATAAGTTTTCTTTAAATATAACTTTGTATACTTATGCTTGATCTAGACTTTTGAGTCTTGGATCTTCAAGATCTAACTAAGAACTATGTTCTACATCTTAAGATCTTGATTAGTTAGTTTACTTTCAAGTTTATAACTTGTTATTAGCTTTAAAGTTCATGTATGTGTTAGATCTAAGACTTTGATGTAACTTTGGTTCATCAAAACACTTGCAACACTTAAGTGAGTTGTGCTTCATGTCTTAGACTTGCACTTGGGTTATGATGGTCAAATATTGGTCAAGATGATGCAAACACATCAACGAATTGTACACTTGAAGCTATATGCATCAAGGATGAGAACCGTGATAAACATCGAGCACCGGAACCCATTATTTTCTGTTTACTGTCTTCTACATACTGTTTTGGTGATTCTGTAACAGACCAGTAGACCTGGTCTGTTGTGGTTATGATTTTAAAATATCTCTTTTTGAGTAGATAACTTTTCATATAGGACTCGTCTTCATCCGAGTTACGGTTTAGGATTTATGGCCCTCCGATCGTCACTAGGTCCTTTTAACGTTGTGCAGAAATTTAAGACCTACTCGCACTTAAACCGTCACCACGGTTAAACGAAGACGAGTTTTCTTCTGTAAATATTACCACACTTAAAGGACTCGTATACGGAGCCATGGCCACTGGTCTCACCTTAATTCAGTAAGGGTAGAGGCCGTGGTGACTGACTGAAGTCAGCCTTTGTTTTAAACTACTTTCATAAACGAAACTTACTTTATGCCTTATGTTTGATGATGAATGATGATGACCCTTAAGACCTTATTTACATACTTTTAAACCTATTAAGACGATTTACTGACTTAGTACTATTTGACTTAGGTTGAGGACCTTCGGACCGATTACTTGCACACCTTTTTCGAACCGACTTTACGACTACATTATCATTATGAGTTATAGCATCCCTTTTTACTTTAACTATTTTGGGACTGAGAATACATGCGATTTTTACGTTTTACATACTAGGCACGAGTACTTAAACTTATATATGTGTGGGTTATACAACGGCATAAACATTCCCTTTAGCTCGGTAACGTTTAATCATTGGTTTTTGAACCATGAACGCGAATCTTAGATATGGATCCATAGGGTTTGACATCCCCACTCGGGCTAGTCACGCTAGCATTTAACGAGTGTTTAATACTTCGTAGACATACGCACTTGCCAAGTGTACTTTCAGGGGGTATAAACGTTAAGTTAGTTACCAAGTGCCCACGGTTAACATATACTTTATCATACTGTTTTGAAACGCTCTTTGTAGCACTGAAATCTCGTGGCCTACCTTACATACTGTTATACTTAAACTATAGCTCACCAACCTTTGTGTTGACGTTTTTAAGCATGTTTTTCTCAGGTGCTTGAGGTTAGCTTCCGCTGTGTACTAGTCGTGCTGTAGACACCCGCTGCTTAGAGTTGCTATCGCATGAACTATTTTATTTTGCATTCAAACATTCGTACTTTTGAACTATGACTTGTAACAACCGTTGTGGTCACATACACTTATTATCTGCTTCTACTTAGTGAAGCATGCTTTTGGATTGTAAAACATTTGATGTCGGTTATGACGTCACTTTATTATTGAATGCAAACTCTTTTTGAAAACGCATATAGTACATAACCTTGTAATGATCCTGTTGTTGATGATTCGTACACGATGGTTTTGTACGGGGCATCACACTTCGTCTTTCGAATCACCTAAATCATATGTTATTAAGTCATGCACGGGTAAAACGTTACATAGAGATAAAATCGAAGGAAATGTTTAACCTGATTTGAGGGGCAAGTAGTCGTAGTGGTGTTTTCGAGGTGCTTCATTTGTGGGTGTTCGTTTGGCTCGACCAATTATGTGTTTGTTTTTGTTTTTTTTTTTTTTTGTTTCTTTGTATTGAGTTATTGTTCCCCATTTCCTGTCCTTGATTGTATTGGTCATGTTTGTTTGTTTTGTGGTTAGTCGGTTTAGTTGGTTAGTTTTCGGTTTTCTCTTGTATCTCTTCAAGCTAGGCTCGCTTGTAAATAGCCGTTTCTGACTCATCTTGTTTGTTAGGTTGTGCTTTCTAGTTGCGAGCTCTGCTTGATTCCCTTGTATTTTTCGATAGGTTTGTTCATCTTTCAATGAATATTCCTTCATTATTTACGTTATTTGTTTTTTCACATAAAAAAAAAACATCAACCAATGACCAAACCAAAAGAACGAATATATGGCACACATTTGAATAATTTTACAATAAATAAATAAATTAAATAATAAGAAAATAAAGGAAATAACATACAAACATCTCAAGAATATACACATGTACTTGCATAAGTATATAGATGTACGTGGATATCATCTGAACATTATAAAAATGTCATACACAAATCAGTAAGGTCTCTCACCAATATAATTCCCAGGAGGATCATAATTACAAATCATGAAAACACCCCTGTTCTGAAAACAATTCACACTAGAACACCCAATTCTCCTAGTGTCCTTCCAAACAATTTGTGTATAATGTCCACACTCTTGTCCTGCATTACACGAATTCGATTCATAAGTGTACCAACGTTGCTCTCCGACCCATGCGGCTGCAGCTTGAGCAGGATTCCATCCATAACCACTTCCCCAAAATATGTTCTCCCCATATAGCCCATTTGAATGCTCTAACAAGCAATCTCTTTGTCTTAGTTTAACGTAGGAGTTTGCATACCGCTCAAGTCGTGGGTCCCATACGAGTGGTGGCAAACGATGGGCTGCTCTAGCTTGATTCTGAAGATATATGAAGCTGTTGATCATGGCATTATGTTTAGTGACTTGGGGTTTATTAGTTTTAAAGATTTGTGTTTTGTTATTTGTGATAGCATTGGTGCTAGAAATTATGATAACAAAAAAGAAGATTAATGTGATGGAAGGAAACCACATTGGAGATGATTTGATCATGTGTTTTATTCAGTTCCCTTGGTGGGAACTTTTTTAAGGTATACAAAATGAAAGATTTTTATAAGGCAACATGGAAAATGATTAAATAAATTATACTGTAAATTAATAAGAAATAAATTAAATAAAATTAAAACAAAACAAAGGAATAATATAAAAGGACGTAGTAGGTGTTTGTGGAGAACTTAAGTGGCACCCATGATCGAATATGGTTGCCATACTCTTTGGTGAGAACAAAACTAAGTCATTTTCAACCATTATACTTTTCTTTTTTCCATTTAATTATTATTATAATCATAAATCCAAAATTAACTAAAGATTTTCCTAGTTTAATCACAACCTTTTTATCAGTTTTATTTTTGGTTTAGATAAATAAACCAAGGGTGAAAGATTGAAAAAGTTGAATAATTATTATTTAATTATGACGTTTTCACCCATTTTTCATTAGTTTTTTATTACAATTAACTAGCTTAAGAACCGCGGAATCGCGGGTTTATGCAATAAACTTTTCATGTATAAAAATTTATGGGTTTGGTCGTGTAAAAAATACAAATTCAACGGGTATGCCCGAGGAATTGTTTTTAGATGAACAACCGAAAACATTTACAAAATGACGACAGCATGACAAAAACTAAAAACCAAACCTAAAATGGGAGCCTCTTAATGAACATTCCAGTTCCAAGTTTTAACATTACACACATAAATGAGTAAATGACAATAAACTTATACCAAAATCAAAACATACTAAACTTGACACAAATGGGGTAGAACAAACGCAACATAGCCTCGGCACATTTGCAGTATCTTTATCATCTTCACCATCATTAAGTGCAGCAGCAAATCCACCAATGTTTGAGTTCATATCCATTACATTTCTAATAAAATCCTTTTAAAAGATCTCATTTGCTTCCAATACTCAACCACTATATGATACCATGTGTTCTACATTATAACATTGATTATAAGCTATCTGGCACACTACTATCATCATACATAAAAAAATTGGAAAGAAATAGATTATTCCATATAAATACTTACAGGGTCTTTTGAAACTAATTAGGACTAACACCAATTTCATCAAGCAGAGGGGGCGGCCTTGTCTATATAAAATAGGGATTGATTAACTATGTCCCAAGGTAGTCATTAATTTACTCAAACCTTTTGATTATAACATAATAAAACTCATTTTATACATGTCTATATAAAATACAGGGCATTTAACTATTTATAGACATGTAAAACAAATGAGTTTAAAAACTCGTAACATTTGTTGATTCTTTCGTGATTATTAAAGTGAAATCTTCTTAAGGCAAAACTTTAATTTAATCATAGTAGGTCTTCACCATCAAAGTCAATCAAACTTAAGAACTACTCTATACGGAGGGTACCTCAAAAGCAGTCTTGAATCGTTCAAAGAGACTGCTTCACATTAGGGCAAGCCCACCCAACAAGTGTATCAACATATCCCTAGGAACTCCTTGTCAAAATGCCACAAAACAAATTTGTCTGACTGTCCGATTAATGCTATAACCTTCATAAAATCAAAAAGTAACCTGATAAGCAACACTAATGTTGGAACCTTTAGATAGACCTTTTGGTGTACCGGCCAAGGGTGACTTAGCTTACCATTATCAACCATGATCAAGACCATTCAAGCAACCCAAACTATATTCTCCAGACATAAATTATAACCACATATTTCCTTACCAACGAAACTCTTCTGTTTTTATTCTACTTAACATGATGTCAGTTAACAATATCGCACACCAGGTAGCAAACTTAAAGATTCATAAAAGTAGTAACCTTTATAGCTAAACTTCAGAAACACATATACCATACCGAAGCCCAAAATCAGTGATTATAAGAAACAAAATGCCAAAGAACTAAAACAAAAACAAAAAAACCAAAGTACAAATTATAAAATTAAAGCAAAGGTTGGAACGTT